>NC_141599.1:43842687-44142687 GCF_047967505.1 Dipteris shenzhenensis
GACCTCTTAACTTGAGAAATCTTCCTCCTATGGGCGTGGCCCCAAAGGAAGGATCTACAAAGCATAGCGAACTTGGTCAATCTAGTGGGGGAGGGGATCGATACTATGATTTAACACGAAGTTCCTCCCTGCAAGGTTGGCATGGAAACATCTCCATTTGCTTAGGTTATCCTTGAATTTATCAAGGAAACAATTTCATCTATCCTTCATGGAACTTCAAAGCCCATGTGAATGTCTAGCAAAGTGAAAACTTACCCTTAAGAAGTATGGTGCATCCTTTTTGAGCTAGGATGGGTTGATCTTCAGGGAGAAATGGGTAGTGGCCTATCTTGGAATGATTGACTACTGATCTAGAGGCTAAACACAAATTGTCCATTCACTCTAAAGTGACCACTATATCTTAAGGGGAGTTCATGGGAGTTAGATATTAATCATTAGAAAATTGCCGGCTTACCAAAAACTTCCATGAGGGCAATTGTATTTGTTTCATTGTGTTTGTGTCTACGTCAATGGCTAGAGGAAGTGAATCATATAACTATATGTGATATCACGTAACCTCTGGTCCCTCTGAAGCTTCCAGTGCCTCCAATCAAAGCCATCTCAAGACACACACACACAAAAAAAACCCGTAGGTAGAGGTGTTAACACATACACACATAATCTCTATCTATCTCCAGAGTATTGATGCCTTGATACTGAATGGTTTTGTTGTAGTGTCCATCATCTATCTATCTATCTATTCTATTAAGGAGGGAAGAGAGAGAGAGAGAGAGAGAGAGAGAGAGAGAGAAAGAGATGCAAATCAACCTGGCAATACAAATGCTTCTTGAAGGAATCGTCCACCAAGACGTGCACTACTGGAGCTGGCTGCTGGTCAATGGAACTGCCTTTACACTGCTGGAGGTCGAGATATGGAGCTGCTGGTACCTCAGAATGGCCGGTATATGCGTAGAGGTACAAAAGAGAACTTGGGATGGCTATCCTTGCTTGGTCTTGGCTATCCTTCCTTGTGCGTGGGCGTTTGAAGATCGGGCTCCTCTATCAAGGACTACGTGACGAATTCGACCATGGGCAGATGAAGAGAATGCGGCTGGGAGTCTCGTCACTCCTTAATAGAATAATAGAATAGATAGAAGTTTTTTGACCCAAGAATAGATAGAAGAATAGAATAGAAGAACGTCGGGTCTTTCTATTCTATTCTATTATTCTATCAACGACAAATACAAACACCTGGGTCTTCGACGAAACGATGGAGGTGGAGGTGACGAAAGGTGGGTCTTTGACGAAACGATGGAGGTGGAGGTGACGAAAGGCGACAAATACAAACACCTGGGTCTTCGACGAAACGATGGAGGTGGAGGTGACGAAAGGCGGGTCTTCGACGAAACGATGGAGGTGGATGTGACGAAAGGCGGGTCTTCGACGAAACGGAGCTGGAGGTGACGAAAGGCGGCCCAGACGACGAAACGATGGAGCGGTGAGACCCAGATGACGGAACGGTGGAACGCTGAGAGAAGTTGGACGGAGGAACGCGGGCAGAACGGTAGGAGAGAACGGGGAGCTGGAGACAGCGAATGCTGGAGACGGGGAACGGATGGAGGGAGAGAACACGCAGGAGGGAGCCTTCATGGCGTGACGGCTCCCTCCGCTCCTCTGACGGCTCATCCATTAATTCGACGATGACGCCTCCTTAATTCGACGACGACGACGGATCTCCCTCCCAGCTCCTTTCCTCATGACATGTGGCAACGTTTGGAGATGACACGTGGCAAGGTTTCCTCTCCCCTCCCTCCTTAATAGAATAGAATAGATGATTGATTGAAGGTTCCCTCTTTCTCTCTTTCTATTTCAAGGCAAGCCCCCCCCCCTCCCCTCTCTCTCTTCTCTCTTCTCCTTTTTGCACATCCAAGTCTCTCTCTCTCTCTCTTTTCCAAGCTGCACATATAAGGGGGCCTTATGAATGCTTTATGAGCATTCACCTTGTTTTAATATGAGAGAGGTTCAGCTAAAGCTTTAAGGACATGGTGGGAAAAGGCTTCCATGAATTTTCCTTGTTCAAGTCTCGTTCAAGTCCTAATGATACGATAAGCTTTTATGGAAAAAATTAATTCAAATATCATAACGTTTGGTGAAAAGGTGAATTTAATGTCATTTTCAATCCTCAAATGCTTTAAAGTCTTATTTCCCATAAGACTATTGACTTGAAGAGCCCACTTGTGTTGTGGGAAAAAAACTAGAAGAAAAGGTTGAGAGTGCTCTCAACGGAAGCAAGAACAGAAGAAGGAGAGAGAGAGATAGAGAGCCACAAAAGTTTGGTGGGTGCAGAACCACCCTAATCTTCTTTTTCATTCATTTATATATGTGTTTGAGTATTGTACATAATCGGGGTTAAGGCACAGTGACCTTTAGCCCCCACAACCTCCCACTTAAAGGACAATGTGCCTTTAAGGGAGAACAACCAGTGAGCATACTATCCAATGCCCATCAATACATGACAATACTCAAACCGCTGACCAGGTAGACTCTTCGTCAGCATATCTGCAGGGTTATCATCTGTATGAACCTTGACAAGCTCTATGCACTTGTCCTCAAGTACCTCCCTGATGAAATGGTACCTGACCTCAATGTGTTTCGTCTTTGCATGAAAGACCGGATTCCGTGCTAGCTGAATAGCACTCATGGAATCACTATGCAATGTCGGTACACCTGTATGAATCCCCAAATCTCCTACTAGCCGATCAAGCCATATAGCCTCCTTGCAACCCTCTGTGGCTACAACATACTCAACCTCTGTGGTAGACAAAGCAACGCACTTCTGTGCGCGAGACATCCACGACACTGCACCACCTGCAAAGGTGAACACATAACCAGAAGTGGATCTCCTACTATCCACATGCCCTGCATAGTCTGAATCTGTGTACCCAAGTACACGCATGTCTCCTTTACCAAAGCAGTTGCACATCTCCTTGGTACCCTTCATGTACCTCATGATGCACTTAACTGCCTCCCAATGCCTCTTTCCAGGATTAGCCATATACCAGCTAACAACTCCCACTCCAAATGCAATGTCTGGTCTAGTAGCTATCATAGCATACATAAGACTCCCAACTGCTGATGCATAAGGAACCTTGGCCATCATGGCCCTTTCCTCATCTGATTTGGGACTATCTGTGTGACTCAGTTTCACATATGGAGGCAATGGAGTACTCACTGCCTTCCCCCCCTCCATATTGAAACACTGTAATACTTTTGTAACATACTCTTTTTGTGAAAGCCAAAGGAGTTTCCTACTCCGATCACGCGTGATGCGCATACCAAGAATATGACCTGCAAGTCCCAAATCCTTCATATCAAAGGCCTCATGCAACTCGGCCTTTAATGCATCTAGCTCATAAGTATTCTTGCTAGCCAATAGCATATCATCCACATATAGTGCCAGGATTATGAGGCTATTATCCTTAGCCCTTTTAGTGTAGAGGCAGTGATCAATTTCACTCCTTCTAAAACCCTGGGACCGAATGAAAGCATCAAACTTCTGATACCATTCTCTAGGCGCTTGCTTAAGACCATAGAGACTCTTTTTCAGCTTGCAAACTAAATGCTCTTTGCCCTTTTCTTCAAAGCCTTCCGGCTGCACCATGTAAATTTCCTCATGCAAATCCCCATGTAAGAAAGCTGTCTTGACATCCATTTGCATAAGCTCCATATCCTCTACTGCCACTAGTCCAAGCATGCATCTAAGTGTGGTCATCTTCACAACCGGAGAGAATATCTCATCAAAGTCCACACCCTTCTCTTGCTTGAACCCTTTAGCAACCAAACGGGCCTTGTACCTAGGCACATCATCACCTGTGACCTTCATTTTATAGACCCATTTACATGGCAATGCTTTCTTTCCATGTGGCAAAGAAACCAAGTCCCAAGTCTTATTCTTCATAAGTGAACTCATCTCTGATTGCATAGCATACTCCCACTTGCGTTGATCCTCACGCATCATAGCCTCTTTGTAGTAGGAAGGCTCCCCGCAATCACTAAGCTTCACATAGTCTACCCCTGGAACAAACCTATCAGGCGGTCTAGACACTCTAGATGATCTTCTCAAGGGCATTTCAGCTTGCTGTCCCACTTGCATATCAGCCACATTTGGCTCATCATTTCCACCAATAGATGATCCATCATCTACCCTTGATTGTATACCTGTGGGAGTACTTGGTGGTACCATTTCTTGCACATTTGGTGCATGGACAGCTTGCTGTCTATCAACATATGCAGGTGGATTCACATCCTGGAAAGTGATTCTCCTCATTTCCACATCCCTCATGGGTGCCTTATGCATCTTCTTCTCATTGAAGACCACATCATGGCTGCGTATGATCTTCTTTGCTTCTAGATCCCAGAGACGATAGCCCATCTCTCCACTTTTACCATAACCTAGAAAGATGCATTTCCTAGACTTAGGATCTAGCTTCTTTCGAAGCTTTTTTGGCACATGTGCATATGCCTCACACCCAAATATATGCAAATGAGAGTAAGAGGGCTTCTTTCCACTCCATGCCTCTTCAGGAATACCACCATCCAAACTCTTACTAGGTGATCTATTGATCACATGCACTGCAGTCTTCATTGCCTCAGCCCAAAAACCACCAGAAAGACTTGCATTGGAAAGCATGCATTGCAACCTTTCTTGAATGGTACGGTTCATCTTTTCTACAACTGGATTTTGCTCTAGAGTACGAGGGGATGTAAGCTCCCTCTTAATCCCACGAGTATCATAGAAATGCTGAAAGTCATGAGAGAGATACTCTCCACCATTGTCAGTCCGTAGGCATTTAAGCGTTCTACCTGACTGATTCTCAACCAAGGCCAGCCATTTCTGAAATACCTGGAACACATCACTCTTCCGAGCTATAGCATAAGCCCACACTTTCCTAGTTGCATCATCAATGAATGTCACATAGTATTCAGCCCCGCCTAATGACCGTGTAGGCATGGGACCACATACGTCTGAATGCACCAAATCAAGCATTTCAAACTCTTTCTTTCCCCTTCTTTTATGGGCTGATTTAGTCTGCTTCCCATAGAGACAATGCTCACAAAATTCAAAATCAGAGAAACTCAAATGCAGTACATAACCCAAACGCGGCATAAAAGTTTCATTCCATTCTGGCTCATGTGCCCCAACCTGCAATGCCACAAAGAAGTGCTTGGCTGCTCGGTTATTGCAACAACATGATCAAATACCCCTGATACATGTGAGGGATACAAAGTCCCACACTTGGCACCCCTGGCCAAAAGCATAGAGCCCTTCTGAATTTTCCAACTTTGAAAGCCAAAAGTGGTGTGAAAACCAGCATCATCTAGCTGACCCACTGAAATAAGACTCTTGGTCAGCTTAGGCACATGTCTCACATGTTTCAAAACAAATGCAGACCCATTTGCAAAAGAAAACTTTATGTCACCTGCTCCCACTATGTCACATGCATAGTCATTTCCAAGATGCTCACAACCTGTCTTTCCACTATCATAAGTGGAGAACCATTCCCTATGGGTTGTAACATGGAATGAAGCACCAGAATCCAAAATCCAATCCTGGGATTATGCATCATCTGAAGTGGTAAGCAACTCTGCAGATAAAGTAGACATGAAGAGAACATCATTGTCACTATCATGTGTGACTACATTGATCTCCTCGATCTTCACTTTTCCTTTGTCCTCCCTTGGACTCTCTTTCTTTTGATTTGCACCCCAATTTGCATTCTTTTTCTTATCCCTTTGCTCTCTTTTTAGCTTGTAGCAATCCTTTTTCATATGGCCCTTCTTGCCACAGTGGTAACACTCAATGTTCCGTGCCCTGGATTTACTACGTGACTTCCCTCTTTCTTGGGACTTCCCCCTGAACTGTGATCTGCCCCTTTGCACATTTAAGGCTGCATCCTGCTTGTTGCCATCCATAGACTTCCGTCTAATCTCCTCGGCCAACAAGCTACCAACAACATCATCAAATTTTAGTACTCCACCAGGTGTAGAGTTATTAACAGCTGTACGGAAGGTATCCCATGAGGATGGCAATGAACATAAGAGAAATATTGCCTTAGTCTCTGCATCAAAATTCATTTTCTGAGCCTGAAGTTGGCTGAAAATAATATTGAATTCATTCAAATGAGAAGCAATGGAGACCCCTTCCTTCATCTGCAGCTCAAACAACCTCTTCATGAGGTAAACTTTATTAGAGGCAGTTTCCTTCTCATAAGTGGCACACAGTTTCTTCCACAAATCTTCTGTAGTCTGCTCATTTACTACTGTGAAATAAACTGACTCTGCAAGATGAAGTCTAATAGTAAACTTTGCTAATGCATCCAACTCATTCCAATCATCCTCAGACATATTTGCAGGCTTAGCTTCAATCCCTGCCAAGGGTTTAATCTGCTTCTTTTGAATAAGCACATCCCTTATTTGTTCTTTCCACAAAGAAAAGTTTGTCCCATCAAACTTTTTAATGTTGAAAAACTCCTTTTCAGACATGGAAGAGGATGCCATGATGCAAATAAAGCAAAATCCCAAATGCTAGTGCCTCAAGAGAGAATCACACCAAATACTAGGTGCACCCAAATGTGTATGCCACAATAGAGTGAAATATCACCAAAATTCAAAGCTCAAAGCATCAAAAGATGCATCTGACTCATGTGCATATACTATGCATCCATATGAGCAAATCTGGCCCAAAAGAAAATGCCAATAAGTGCCAAATGACTCAAGCATAAACACCGTCCACTGGCATATGCATCAATTATATCTCATCCAAGAGAGCATAGCACTATCAGTGCATCACCAACAATGTGTCAAAGCTGTCCCTCAGCATAAAATAGCATCCATGTGTAAAGCGTCCATAAAAAATAGCATCCCACAAGGCAATTTGGGCCTATCAGCGCATCCAACAAGGACCGCAATGCATCCAAATGGCCTATAAATTATCCACTGCAACCCAATGCATACCACAAATGAGCGCACACTGCTCAAACTGCAACCAGAGTGATCTGCATAAGGTATGCTCAAGAAATCATAGTCCCACGGTAATGAGCGCTACTGAAAATAGAACCTGAGATGCTTCAAAACATGGGCGCCATTGCATAATCGGACTCAGCAAGAAAATCTGCAAATATCTCTCTTCTGCCAGAACTCCAAAATCCCAACCGATGAATGAGAAATGGGAGTCAACACTTATCCACTGCCATGTGGCATAAATCTAAGGTTTCAAAACCTTAGTATGAAAAATGCATAACAGAGAGACGAAATCGAATACACAGAGATTTATAACTCTGAAAATCCTCCACCGAATCACACAAGAACTGATAGGTAGGGGTTTTTGGGCATCCGGAACGCAATGGGACAGACCGTTTTGGAAACCGTGGTCTCAATCACTGGGTCCAACACACGGACTGAAAAACGTTTTTGGAAAAAGAGCTATCTGTAGACTCCACCAGAGTGCGAATGATGAGCAACATAGAAGTTTTAGGACCTCCTGAGTCCACTGGAACTGACAGATCTGCAAATGGTTGCTCCAAACTTGAGTTCCAACACCCGGGCAAAAAACGGAGGAACTGACACAGTGAGTCAGAAATCCACTGAAATGATCCCAGATTCAAGAATGAAGGTGTTTCCGAGCTCCTGAAGTGAAGTGGACACCAAAAGCAAGCAATAGTTTCCTCTACAAGTCAATATGGAGTCTCTGTCATCGAACGGAACAGGGAAAAGCTCAAAAAACGACTTTTTCTTTGAAAGCTCTTAACAGGCTCTCAAAACCACTTCGCAAAGCCAAAGTGACTTTTCCAAATGTTCCTCCAAGGTCTCTGCACACTCGAATGCAAGTAAAGTCACCCACAAAGCTTCCCACAGAGCTTCTCCTTCCTCCCACAGAGCTGCTGAGCTTCCAGCATTCACGCACGCTCAGCTAGATCACCCGGGCTCTGATACCAGTTGAGAGTGCTCTCAACGGAAGCAAGAACGAAAGAAGGAGAGAGAGAGAGATAGAGAGCCACACAAGTTTGGTGGGTGCAGAACCACCCTAATCTTCTTTTTCATTCATTTATATATGTGTTTGAGTATTGTACATAACCGGGGTTATAAGGCACAGTGACCTTTAGCCCCCACAAAGGTAAGAGACTACATGCCAATTAGATTTTCAATTTCCCACAAAACTACCAAAGATCATAAGACATTATCATAATGTTGGGAGAAAATATGAATGCCATTTTCAACCCTAGAATGCTTCACAAAGTCCTTGTTTTCACAAAACCATTGACGATAAGAGCTCAATAGTTATATGGATTTTTTTTTGAAAAATTAGATGAGGGACCACATGCCTAAATTTCCCATTTCCTATAAAATAGCCACAATGTCATAAGGCCTTAAAGTAAGAGTATGTAAACATTGCATATGGTTTCTTACCCACCTAGCTAGTATGCCAATATGGCAAAGAGCTCACCATTGCACTAAACAATGACTAAAATAGCACCTTTGTCCCCTCAATTATATGTGACATTCCAATTAGAATGTAACGGAACCTCGGCTGGATTAGTGTTAGCAAAAATTCTCTAGAGAGACCATGGTAATTTATTTGTTTTATCAAGGTCTTTAATGATGGCTCAATGATGGGTTCTGAGATGACTAGAAGATTTAATAGACCTTGGGTCATTGTTTGCTTGGGTGTAGCCATTTTAGTGAGGTTCAAGGAATTTTCTATATATAGGTATCTTGCATGACCTATAACTTATGCATTGCTCAACGGAATTCAAAAAACTTTGCCTTCAAGTTGTACTACACATTCCAAACTTGAACGTGAGACCAAAAAATTATGGGATAATGATTTAGAACAAGAGCATTAAAGCTTTAAAAGTGCTATGCTGCATGTGAAGCATGCATCCTAAAGAGTATAGGTTATAACAATTTATTCAAAAACATCAAAATTTTATTCTGTATATACATGGAACTAAGTAATCATTTAAAAGCACACTACATGAGCTCCTCCTAAACCCAAGGACAAACCTAAATGAGATCATTACCTATGGGTCAACGGGCCTCCAACATTGTGCTAAAGTGATGCACACCCATTTGAGGCATGCTCCATAACTTTTTTTTGATTTGTTGAAAACCAAAATGGATTGAAAATTTGAAATCCAAACTAGTGGGACTTCTACATGGTGGTCTTAAAACATTGATAGTTATTGATATTGGTTTCTAGATTCACCCTAAAATGAAAGAAGTTAAAAATGTGCAATTTGTGCATGTGCAAAGATCTTTTAACAAATACAACAATATTTTATAATTTTGAATTATTTCTTTTTCCATGTACTTGCTTGCTATATGGCTCATAAGTATGCCAAAGGCCATTGCATTTCATAATACATAGCATCAAACCCGATAGCTTGCCTTTGGCCTATTTATGTTTTGAAGAATTTAGGCCACATTGCACTTGTTTGGGATATCCAATTTTGCTGACTTGTATCGCCAGAGGAGAGAAATTCGATGGCTAAAAATTTTGCCGCTCCCATAAATTTTGAATTTTCACACCTCCCACCTATCAATCTTGGAATATTAAGTACTTGCAACCTGCCCTCGTCTTGCAACCTGCATGCACGTTGACGTGACCTTGCATAAACTTTAGTTTGACATTGTCGTTTTTTGGGGAAGTTGTCTTCTATTCTTTGCTCGCCTCACAAGCTAGATTCCTCATGTTTTGGAGGGTCTATTCTGGACTGATTATTGCCAGGCATCAATGGCAACATGCAGCTCGCCATGGCTTGCAAGAGAAGTAGCCAAAGGCTATGAGACAGGAAAGATGAAAAAGCTTGGTCAAGGCACAAGGAACAAATTGCGGGTCGAGGAAAGCAATGGCATGATATTAAAACAACAGTGAAGACACTTTTGCAATGTTTGCAAAGGGAGAAACAATGAGAAGAAAGAAGATTAATCCTTTCAAAGCAGCAGCAAGAAGGACTTGCAAATGCACACATTCAATCATTGCCATTGAAGTGAAGAACACGAGATGTGGTGTCACGGTGGGAGCATTTGAGGTAGCAACATCAAGCCATTCATGTGAATACCAGTCTCGAATCTTCACAAGCTTTAGCTTGCACCATAAAGTTTGTAGAGTAACAAATCGACCAACACCTCGGGAGATGCATGCCCAAGAGGTGTTGCCCTCTAACCTAAGAAATGGCCTACAAAAAGTGAAAGGGGTGCACAGCTTAGATCAACTAGCTAGAAAGAGGGTGATATTAGCTATGTCGGTGTCCCATGAAACGAAGGAAAAATGGCTTGGGCACACAATGTCGAAGATGTTGTCAATCAGAAGCACCAAGGTGACTCCAACGGTTGAACGTAGAGCAGGAGCAATGCACAATCATCCTGATTCAAGAAGTCTGTGGGCTTCAATAAAACGCAAGAAAAGGAGGGACAACCTAAGGGCAGAAGTTATTGCTAGAATGATGACATTTTGGCTTGAAAATACGAGAGTTTCTCCAAATAGAAAGAACATTTGTAAAAAGCAGATGGGACGCAAGGTAATTGATGAGCACATCATACACATGCTTGATATAACACAAGTCAGTGGTTGCCTAAACTAGCCCAATGGTTGGAACATCAGGTCACTGTGGCTGGTTTAGCTCAAATACTAGTTATGTGATTGTCTTGAACCAACGTGGTTGAACAAAAATTAATAGCAATGCATTTCATAACAGAATGGTAATATATTGTTATTGTCCTAAACCAGCCCGATGGTTGGGACATCATGCAATTGTGGCTGGTTCAGCTTAAACACCAATTATGTGATTGTCCTGAACCAGTGTGGTTGAACAGACATTAGTCGTTAACACCATTGCAGATTGTTTGGGTGATATTTCCACATTAGGAGAAACATTTGGAATCTTTGAAAGATTTTGCACAAAAAGGGGCTCTTTTTAAATAAATTAGAGAAGCGCTTCACTCACGTTAAAGGCTTTTCTAAAATGAGATAAAAAACCATACGTCCTTGAACACAAATTTTTAAAAAGTACCAAGAAATGATATGGTTTTATAAGAAACTAAGTTCAACATGTTCATAGATCTCACATGGAAAGGTAATAGTGCTATTATTAAAAGCAAAGATCATAGGCTATATATTTAAATCAAATAAATCACTAAAACATGATCATCAATAAACAACTTAAAAATTATTTCTATACATTTCAAAATTGACTACTCTTCATTAGTTTGTAGAGCATCACTCTCATTGGTTACATCGATTTCATCCCCAAGGTGAAGTGGAAGAAGAATCTTCCTCTACGCTTTTGATAATAACATTGTCTTCTTCCACTTAAAGACCATGGGCTTAGGTGTGTAAGTCATCTACACAAGTGACATCATTGCCGTCAATGTAAAAGAAACATGTAAAAAAAACTCCATTGAAAATGGATCAAACATTTGGTCATATGATCATGAGTGTACTGAACAAGTAGAAAATTTACTTCGATTTTGTTAAACTCAATGTGGAACATCAAGTATAACGTTCAACTCAATGTCCCAACATCAGTTAGAATCTTAAACATGATATTTGACATCGATTTTAAGCTTCAACTCGATACTAAACATGAAATGAAGGCTTTAAGTTGATGTTCAACATCGGGTTGAAGCTTGAACTCGATGTCCGACATCAACTTCAAGCTTCAACTTGTTGAACATAAAGACCATGGGCTTAGGTGTGTAAGTCATCTACACAAGTGACATCATTGCTGTCAATGTAAAAGAAACATGTAAAAAAACCTCCATTGAAAATGGATCAAACATTTGGTCATATGATCATGAGTGTACTGAACAAGTAGAAAATTTACTTTGATTTTGTTAAACTCAATGTAGAACATCAAGTATAATATTCAACTCAATGTCCCAACATCAGTTAGAATCTTAAACATGATATTTGACATCGATTTTAAGCTTCAACTCGATACTAAACATGAAATGAAGGCTTTAAGTTGATGTTCAACATCGGGTTGAAGCTTGAACTCGATGTCCGACATCAACTTCAAGCTTCAACTTGTTGAACATCCAATTAAAGCTTCAAGTCGATGTCCAACATCAAGCTCAAGCTTCAACTTGAAGCAAAACATCAAGTTAAAGTTTCAAGTCGATGTCCAACATAGAGTTTCACTACTACACACGGATCCTATTGTGACGTTTGCATACCGACGTTTAGCGTGCACGGGGCGCAAATCGTTGGTATGAAATGCGCGTCTCGTAAAGCGTCACTATATAGCGACGTTAAGCAAATGTTGCTATATAGCGATGATTATAAAGGTCGATATATAGCGACTTTTAAGTGTCGCTATATTCTCTAACTCCACCCCTCACCACTCTCTAACACTCTCTCTCTTTATGCCCCCTCACCCCACTCATGCCCATGCCTTGTGTCGTCCTATCTAGGTGTTCGCCATCCCTTGGTGCTCTTGTTCGTGCCTCATCGTATTACGCACTTCGCTATATAGCGACACTAAGATACTATTTTATAGCAACATTTTTCAGAGATGTTTTTTACTCATATAGGCTTTAAAAGTTAGTTTTTTCCAATGATTTTTTTAAAATTTCATACATGTTTGATCTCATAGAGAATAAAAATACAAGAGCATGTACATATTTGATCCTTTGAAAGAATAAAAGTACAAGAGCATGTACATCACGTTCGAAGCTCATATATTCATGTCTACGTTTGAGACTTGGCTTCATCGAGCCAAGTCTAGTATGCCAAAAAAGTCTATCTCCAACTCTATACTGAGTTGATCTCCTATATCATCATCGTATGTTCACCATAGACTTGATTATCTTCTTCAATAAAGTCGGGTGATTCTTGATGATCGTCACCTTCTTCCTCAATATCGTGATCTCCATCTTCCTCCCATATAATGTCATTATGCACATCTTCCTCTTGGCTCATATTGTGATCTTCATCTTCTTCTCTAAATCCATCTGGATCAATTCGATCCGGCATTGGTAGTGGCATCTCCATATCCACATGATCTCTATCTTCATATCCACATTGGTAGTGTGAAGGTATATGCACACCACCCTCCTCATCCTATCTCAAGATTTCGTGTCGTGTATGCATGCACGTGTATGCATGCAATATTAATCACAAACTCAAATAGCAATGACTTTTCGATGATTTATCACCATGTGCACCACCAACGGTGGGTATTGGTTTGGGCTCCTCCCCATAGCCCATACATCCTCAAGTGGCTCATGACAATACGGCGCTAATGTCATACTTCTCGCTTGCAATGAGTGCAATGATAATACAACCTCTCTATAAGCCACTCTGCACTCCTGAGCATTGGTGCATCATCTGACAAGATTTCACTCGTCCCTTCCATCTGCACACCTCTAAAGTCACAACACAAAATGCAAGGAAATCCATTAAGATCCAAAAAATAGCCACCCATGAGCTCCTTCCCTCTCTTCTTAGATCAAGTGCCTTGAATTGGCACTTTTAAGATATAAGTGTCGCTATATAGCGACATTTAGGGTAAAAGGTCGCTACATAGCCACTTTTAGGATTAAGTGTCGCTATATAGTGACTTTTAGGGTTAAAGGTCGCTATATAGTGAACTTTTAGGGTTTGGGTTTAGGGTTTAGGGTTTAGTGTTAAAGGTCGCTATATAGCGACTCTTTAGTGTCGCTATATAGCGACGTTGTGGGTTAAAACCGAAACTCGTCGCGATGCATGACGCTTTCTTTAGCACTCTCTAATCTCTATTGTAAGCAAAGCAATCTCTTCTCCCACCTATTTCTGACAACCTCCCACTCTATTCTCCACTCCTTACCACTACTCACCCTTCTCCTAGCTCTTGTGCTCCCCCTCCACCCTTCTCCCTCTTTGGTTTCTTGAAAGGAAGTTTTTGAAGAGGTGAGTCTCTTTGAACAATGTAGGTAGGTTTTTTGTGAGATTTCGTTTTGTGAGTGCTTCTCCTTGTATTGCTAAAGCTACTTACTAATTTTCATGCTTGATTTCAAAGGATTGAAACAAAAAACGAGATTTCAAGAAAGAAATAAGACTCCTCTCTTTTGTAGGGCCAGTCCACAAAACACCGAGCAAGACGTACTATTCCAGGTAAGTGCTTCCTCTTTTTTCCATTTGTTATTTTTTTTATTTGCATTGGCCTGCAGTTAGTGCCTTAAGCACTAGCTGCAGTGATGGGTGTAGGAACTCTCCCTTCCCCTCTCTTCCCTCTTCTTTCCCTCTTCTCTCCTCTTCTTTCCCTCCTCTCCTTCTCCTTCTCCTTCAATCTTTCAATCTCTTTCCCTCTCTTTTTTCCTCTTTCGTTTCCCTCTTCTTCTCCTCTTTCCCCCCCTCTTTTCCCTCTTTCATGCTCATGCTCTTATGCTCATGCATAAGCATGAGCATAAAACAAGGAGACATATGCTCATGCATAAGCATGAGCATATGTCTCTTTTTCCCTCTTTCCTTTTCCTCTTCTTCTCTCTTTCTTTCCCTCTTTCCCCTTTTCCAATCTCTCTTTCCTTTCCCTCTTCTCTCTTCTCCTCTTTCCCCTCCTCTTTTCCCTCTTTCATGCTCATGCTCTTATGCTCATGCATAAGCATGAGCATATGCTTATGCTTATGCATAAGACTCCTCTTATGCATAAGCATAAGCATAAGAGAAGGAGACATATGCTCATGCTTATGCTTATTCATGAGCATAAGAGAAGGAAACATATGCTCATGCATAAGCCCCGGGGGATTCACAGGGGGAAACTTATGATATCACGTGAGTGTACAATAGGGGTTTTTTTTGAAATTAGGCATAAGCTTATACATTAGGGGTCGGGCCCTCTTTATTTTTTCTCAATATTGAATTTAAGTTAGGGGGGTCATGCCACATTTAAGAGGGGGGGACATAGTATAGGCTACCTTGGGTAACTAGCCCAAACAGGTTTGGTTTTTAGTAGTCATAGGGAAAGTAATCTAAATTTTCTTATTGTATAATCTAAATGCTTGAGAAAGAACGTAGATTTAAGGAAAGGGTGGGACATAATAGAATTTCGGTGGTATCTTATAAGCTTAAATAGGGGTGTTTTATCATCCTACGTGGATCTTAAATAGGGGGGTTTCTTGAAGTTCATGCACGCACGTGACATCCCCCTTTAATAAAGAGTGAATCCCTCGGGGCATAAGCATGAGCATATGTCTCTTTTTCCCTCTTTCCTTTCCCTCTTCTTCTCTCTTTCTTTCCCTCTTTCCTCTTTTCCAATCTCTATTTCCTTTCCCTCTTCTTCTCTCTTCATGCTCAAGCTCTTATGCTCATGCATAAGCATAAGCATGAGCATATGTCTCCTTTTCTTATGCTTATGCTTATGCTTATGGATAAGCATAAGCATAAGAAAAGGAGACATATACTCATGCTTATGCTTATGCATGAGCATAAGAGAAGTAGACATATGGTCATGCATAAGCATGAGCATATGTCTCTTTTTCCCTCTTTACTTTCCCTCTTCTTCTCTCTTTCTCTCTTTTTCCCCCTGTTTTCCCTCTTTCATGCTCATTCTCTTATGCTCATGCATATGCATAAGCATGAGCATAATGCTTATGCTTATACTTATGCATAAGCATAAGCATAAGAATAAGAGAAGGAGACATATGCTCATGCTTATGCTTATGCATGAGCATAAGAGAAGGAGACATATGCTCATGCATAAGCATGAGCATATGTCTCTTTTTCCCTCTTTAATTTCCCCCTTCTTCTCTCTTCCTCTCTTTTTCCCCCTCTTCTTCTCTCTTCCTCTCTTTTTCCCCCTCTTTTCCCTCTTTCATGCTCATTCTCTTATGCTCATGCATACGCATAAGCATAAGCATAAGCATAAGAGAAGGAGACATATGCTCATGCTTATGCTTATGCATGAGCATAAGAGAAGGAGACATATGCTCATGCATAATCATGAGCATATGTCTCTTTTTCCCTCTTTACTTTCCCTCTTCTTCTCTCTTCCTCTCTTTTTCCCCCTCTTTTCCCTCTTTCATGCTCATTCTCTTATGCTCATGCATACGCATAAGCATGAGCATAATGCTTCTGCTTATGCTTATGCATAAGCATAAGCATAAGCATAAGAGAAGGAGACATATGCTCATGCATGAGCATATGTCTCTTTTTCCCTCTTTACTTTCCCTCTTCTTCTTTCTTTCTTTCCCTCTTTCCCCCTTTCCAATCTCTCTTTCCGTTCCCTCTTCTTCTCTCTTTTCCTCTTTTCCACCCTCTTTTCCCTCTTTCATGCTCATGTTCTTATGCTCATGCATAAGCATAAGCATAAGCATGAGCATAAGCATGATCATATGTCTCATTCTCTTATGCTTATGCTTATGCTTATGCGTATGACGCTCATGCTTATGCTTATGCATGAGCATAAGAGAAGTAGACATATGCTGATGCATAAGCATGAGCATATGTCTCTTTTTCCCTCTTTACTTTCCCTCTTATTCTCTCTTTTTTTCCCTCTTCTTCTCTCTTTCTTTCCCTCTTTCCCCCTTTCCAATCTCTCTTTCCGTTCCCTCTTCTTCTCTCCTCTTATGCATAAGCATAAGCATAAGCATAAGAGAAGGAGACATATGCTCATGCTTATACTTGTGCATGAGCATAAGAGAAGGAGACATATGCTCATGCATGAGCATATGTCTCTTTTTCCCTCTTTACTTTTCCTCTTCTTCTCTCTTTCTTTCCCTCTTTCCCCCTTTCCAATCTCTCTTTCCGTTCCCTCTTCTTCTCTCTTCTCCTCTTTTCCACCCCCTTTTCCCTCTTTCATGCTCATGTTCTTATGCTCATGCATAAGCATAAGCATAAGCATAATAAGCATATGTCTCTTTTTCTCTCTTTCCCTCTTCTTTCCATCTTCTTCCCTCTTCTTTCCATCTTTTTCCCTCTTCTTCCCCTCTTTCCTTTCCCTCCTCTTATCTAACTCTAGCTCTCATAAATTGGATCCACAGCAAGCTGCGATGAGTCATCCTCCTACAGATGCAGAGACGCGATGCGCATTTCGCATAGGAACAAAACCGTGGTTTATTGAGCAAGAGGCAATGGGAGCGATGGTCAATTGGGCTAAGGTGGCTGCTCGCACGGTATAAGTCTACTCCTACTTGTAATCTCACTTTTTAAATTATTTTATTCTTTAAGTTCCAATCTAATTTTCAATTTATATCGTTCACTAGACTTAGGGTGTAAGCTCCAGCGTCCCATCACCGGAGGCGAGCGATCAGCAAGGCTAGGGATCAGGCCAACAAGACGAGGATCAGGGAGAAGGCACAGCTCAAGAGGACCAAGGATTAGGCCAACAAGACAAGGAGGATGACGAGGACGATTCCAATTAGTAGTAGTAGTGGTGGTGGTGGTGGTAGTAGCAGTTTGCATATACTTCGCCATGTATGTCATTTTGTATATCCACTCGTTTGAGCAATTTTGTATCACCCTTTTCGAAAGGGTAATTTTGTAACAAACAATGTTGTATATGTTCAACATGTATATCCTTTTGTTGCTCGATCATTTCATTTGAGTGATTTTGTATCACCCTTTTCGCAAGGGAAATTTTGTAATAAAAATTTTTTTTTGGTAATTTAAAAAAAAAAGCATTAGTGGGGCAAAACAGGGCTTGCTATAGCCCTATTAGGCCCCACTTATGCTTTTTTTTAACTTCTGTTAATCGTCGCTATATAGCGACGTTTACCAGTGTCGCTATATAGCGACGATTATCAGTGTCGCTATATTGCAATGTTTAACAGCATTGCTATATAGCGACGGTTCTTTTCCGACACTTTGAGCAACTTTTATAATGACGTTTGCGCCCGTGAAAAAAAAAATTAATGTAAAAAGCATCGGTATTTTCGTCGAAAAAGGGCCTATGCCTTGTAGTGTTTCAAGCTTCAACTCGATGTTCAAAGTCAAGTTAAAGCTTCAATTCGATGTGTGACATCAAGTTCAAGATTCAACTTGACATTAAGTTCAACATTGAGTAGCTTACACTCGATGTCTGACATTGAGTAGCTTAAACATACTTTAATATTAAACTCTAAGCAAAGGTATCCTCCATCTTGATGTTTTGCATCGAGTTCACGGTTAAGAAGCCTTTGTTTCCCTTCCCTCTCCCCCGCACACCACCTGGTCCATCTCTTCAATACCCACGATAGACTTGGTTTGGTAGCGCTTGATCTAATCATGAATGAACCTAAGTTCACTCATTTTGATACATAGGTATGCGCTTCTTTGAAAAAATTGCTTCTAGAGGTCTGTGAAGGGTTTCCAAAGCTCTATGAGAGGGCAAGATACAAATTTGCAGAGGCTTATGAGAAGGGCCAATGAGACACTCTTCATGCACCCTCTGGGAGAGGCTAGAGGGCATATGATCTCTCTTGGTGCTTCTGATAAAGGTAAGATCAGAAACTACTTTCCATCACTCATAAAACGTCCAAGTAGGTCCAAATAAAGCAGAGAGAGATCCATTTGTTATTTTGCATGTATGATACTCTATGCATTCCTCTCAAGAAGAATTGGGAACTCTAAAATGTAGTCTTGTTGAGTGATACAGAATGAATTCATCACATTGGAGAAGGGTTCTGCTCGAGAGGTTAGAGAAGAAGATGCCATTTGGTAGGTAGACAAAGAATTCTCTACTGCAATAGAGAGAGATGAGCTTTTGTCTTAAATTTTCTCCCATCCCACATAAAACATTCCACTCTTTGGGATGGTGGTGGCAAGGCTAGCTCCACCATCCTCTCTCTGATGAGGAACATAGGAAAAAAGGGAGCACATTTTGGGGCCGTGAGAGAAATTCACAATTTCTTCATTTTTCTTTCCTCTAAAGAAATAAAATATGACATAACCCCACTGATGTACGGTGCAAAATTTGGTATTTCTGACATTATCGATGCATCTGGAGCAAGACAAACCCCCCAAAAAGGCTTTTGAAATGCCAAAAATGGCCCCTCAGAGGCTCGAAAAAGGCCAAAAAGGCTCGAAAAGCAACCTGTACAAATGAAAACGATTTGACAGGTTGTTGGACCCAGCCCAAAAAAGGCAAAAAAGGCCCAGGAACCAACCTGTACAAATGAAAGTGATTTGATAGGTTGGACCGAAAAGCAACCTATACAAATGAAAGTGATTTGACAAATCGCTTTCATTTGTACAGGTTGCTTTCAAGGCCTTTTTTGCCTTTTTCGGGCCTCCTAGGGACCATTTTCGACATTTCAAAAGCCTTTCCAAGGGTTTTGGCTAGCTCCGGATGCATCGGTGATGTCAGAAATACCAAATTGTGCATCGTATGTTAGATATAATAAAGTAGCTCAAGTGTCCTCATTGAATGCAAACTCGACCGCATTTCTTTTGTTTTCCTTTTTCTAAAATTTTCAACGTTACATTGGCCCTCCTTTGATTGGTGGAGGGCCATTTTCTTTCTTGGATAAAAGGCTCCAAAATGAGCTCCCTTTTTTCCTAATGTGTCTATCCACCAACGATGAAGATGCAGGGAATTGATCAAATAAGAATTTCCCAATTAGACCACCCATTGCATGATCGAATTCCAATTCGAGACACTATGGCAGATAATGTTTCCATTTGTATGCTATCGCAGATAATCCTCAATATCTTGCGATGAAGATGATGCTGATTTCATTGATGAGCAGAATCTAGCCAATTTGGAGTGTAACATGTGGGTTGTTCTCCTCTCGGGGGGGTCACTACGTATAAACCCTCTATATCACGTCCGTTCAAGGCCTATATTTAAAATCCCTTATTTGTAAATTTGTTCATTAATAAAATGTACCCCTTTTCTATACAAATCTGTAAATTTTTTCTAAAACTATTTTAAATAGTCCCTTATGTATATTTATTTCTGTAAATTTTAGAAATAAAAAATATCCTTCTGTTTGAACTCACGTGATAGGGTTACATATGATGAGTGACCCCCCCCGAGGTTCTCCTTCGCATAGATCTCGAAAAGGAAGAACACCTCATGGCAAAGATTGTAAGATCAAGTGATGCAAGTTTTAAGTTGCTGTTTGAGATCAAAATAACATCAAAGAAAGATATATTTCCATGGTCTATTCTATAGTTTCCTTCATCGCCTCCCTCCATAGCTTACCCTCAATTGGGTCCCATCAATCATCATTGCATACTTTTAAGATCTTGTTCCCTTTCTAGTAGATACTTTTATTTTTGTATATGTTTTGTTTCATTGTGTAAGATGTATAGAAATAATTCTATGTATTTTTTAAAAACAAGCATAAAACATATATGAAAATGCAGGAACAAATGATGGTTAGACTTAATGTATAGACATCTAGCCATGTTATTGTAGAGTATCCCATTTCTAGTGCATATGAGTGAAGCCATATTTCATAGCATTTAAGAAAATTGTAGCTATATATCAAATGTTGTGTTTGAGAACATTATATAATTTAAATTATAAGTCTCTAATATTTGTTTTTTTTTAAATGTCGAATCAAGAGCAAAATATTCCACCATGGAGTTTGCCTAAGGTCAATGCATGATTAGGTATAGCCAAATGTAAAACTATTTAGGGGCATTCTTGGAGCCGCAATGTGATGCATCAGTGGGTGATATTTTGAATTTTGGGCGAAGTCCGCTCTTGTCGAAATTTCTTCTCGTGTAATGATACCTTATTTGGCATAATAATGAGATGCAATATCTTCTAACTTGCTTTGTAGAACATCGTAGAGTTCGACACATGTCACTACATGAGTAATTCTACCCTCCTCCTTCGTGTAGTCTCTATGCTGCAAATTTGTACATCAGACTGTCTACAGTTTGTCCTATCATCTACCCACATCTCACCACCTGTCATCTACCCGCCGTAGCTCACCACCTGTCATCTATGCGTAGCTCTCTTGCATTGATCTAGATTGAGGACCACCACAATGATGTTGGCTTTGTGCGACTATTGCACTGGTTCTTGGAGGTGGCGATAGCTACTCCTAATTAAACCAAAGAAAATGTATTTATGTTAATTGGCTAGGTCACGTGAGACCTGCATTGAAGTCCCACAATTGTTCATATATATCGGATCAAATTTCAAACACATGGTTAAAAGTTAATCTTAAATGAAGGAAAATGTATTTCCTTGTCCAACCACCACATTGGTTCTATTTGTATAGTTAATCCTAAACCAAGGAAAATGTATTTCCTTGCAACAACCACACCGATTCTATTTTAGAGCGGTGATTGCACAAAGAAGATAAAAGTTAATCCTAAACAAAGAGAAATGTGTTTCCTTGTGCAACCACCATGCTAGTTCTATTTTAGTGTGGGTTGCAGTTAATCCTAAACCATTTTAGTGTTGCTTGCAGCTAATCCTAAAACCAATTTTAAAAAAATTCCTTGTGCACCAATTGCTTCTGCAACAACTGCAACCAGCAACGATCGATACTAGCAACGACTGCGATAATAGGATTATTTATATTAAAGTTGAAACTTAAAAGAGATTACACCCAGTGAGTATAACAACTTAGCCATTGCTAAGAGTAGAAGTTAAACAAAGATATTACATCCAAAGACAATTTGACACAACTCAACAATTTTGGAGAGCCTTATCGAGCAAAAGTTGAACAAAAGAGATTACATCCACATCCAAAGACAGTTTCTAAAAAGTAACAACTTAGCAATTGCTGAGAGCCTCATGGAGAAAAAATTGAACAAAGGAGATACATTTATAGAAACTCGTTAATTCCTGAGATCATTAGAGCCCAAAAGATTACATCATCGAGTAAAAACCGAATAAAAGAGATTGTCTACATCCAAAGATAGTTATAAAAACTAACAACTCAGTAATTGTTGGGAGCCTCATGGAGAAAAAATCAAAACAAAGAGATTACATTTATTAACACTCAACATTTTTTGAGGGCCGTAGAGCACAAAATAATAGATCCAGTGAGGATAACCACTCAACCATTGCTGAGGGGTTATGATCCTTGTTGAGAAAACTATCAAAGAGGATATTTGTACAACTCAGTATTGTCAATTGTTGCTAATAGACCACTATATGTTATTGTATTCACAGAGGCTAGCCCACCTTGCTACACTTGAATTTTCAAGGAGATGATGGAGAGGCCAAAGACCGTGCACAAATGTAGGACTCAGAATCTAGCCTTCCCAACAACATGAGAAAACTCTACTCTAAAAATCATTATCCCTTCATCAATGTCTCTAGGGAATCCATAGAGCACAACCTGAAGAGGACAACTTTGTGCCCTGGGGTGCTAACAAAATATATATTATGTTACTACCCTCGTCCAAAATCTAGGGTATGGGGGGACAAGGTCCATATATAATATGCATGGATTTACTTCAAAGTTGTTTAAAGATGCAAGGAAACAATATGACAATCTCAAGTCCTCCCTACCACAAAGCCTAAAGTTTTTACTTTAAAAAATATGAAAGATTTTAAGATTTGTACATATTTTTCATAATATGTGAGACCCAACGGACGGGGTCTTTTGGATGAGGGGGGCTTAAACAAAAAAAACACTAAAATATAAAACCCAACTCCTTTGAAATCACGTAACTTTTTCATGTCTTACCCAAATTTCAAGGTGTAAAGACATATTTGAAGCTCTTTTAGTGTAGAACACAACCATGCTAATTTGACTAACTTTTACTCATGGCATATTGTTAAATTCATCACATACTCAAAATTTTCAAAGGTATTCATACTAAAGGGAGTTGGCTCCCCAGGCTGTGTGCATGCCATCCAAGGTGGCAACATGGATAGGTGCGAGGAACCGATGCAAATTATAAAGACATTCCACAAGAGCATGCATTTCAAGTCTCGGTGAGGGCAATGAGAGGGCAACACAATGACTTTGTACAAGAAAGCAGATAAGATTGGGATCACATTGTATTGGGGGGGGGTAGCAATGCTGCCTAGAGTTCCTAGAAGTGGGTGAGTAGTGGAGCAGATGAGCCGGGGAGCAGATGAGTGGATGAGAGTTGTAGGAGGAAGCATGGAGTAAGGTAGCTGATCATTGGGTAGATGAAAGCTAGAGGAGGGAGCGTGGAGAAAAGTAGTAGAGCAAGGGTAGATGAGAGCAAAGTAGCCAAATCATGCTCGGGGCCATGGTTAAATACTAAAAATGGCACTCTAATATTAAATGAGCTACCCTAAATTAAACAAACTTTGAGCCACCATGGTGACTAGAGGCTCCTTGGTTCCATCCAAATAATCATGATCCATCTTAATAAGCCACCTTAAATTGATCAAAATTTGAGCCAGCGCAGTGACTGGAGACCCAATGCCATCCAAATAATCATGAACCATCTACAATTAATCAAAATTCAAGTAGCTAATTAATCACATGCTGGCATCCTAGGCAATGCTATATTTTGTAGACATTATTCGCCATGCAAAGCTTCATGAAGGCCTTTTAAAAAAGAGGAAAATTTGGACTTCTCATTGAAGGTGAGGGAACCATGGTGACTAGGGCTAGATTTTTTTTTCTTCAAAAATAATCATCTGCAAGCCCGTCCAATTATCGAATCATGAGCCGCTATTTTATCTTCGGTGATTGCAATAAAAATAATAAGAAATTTTTTCCCCCCAAAGATAATCACATGCAAACCCATGCAATGACATGCCTCCAAACAATCATGAAGGAGTCACCATATCGATGACTAGTAAAATTAAGTGTTAATAAATCGCATGCATGCTAGACTACATTGCTTGTTTTGCCCCAAAAATAATCACTGACATGCAAGCTCATCCAATTATAGAATCATGAGTTGCTATTTAATCTCATGCCATTGCAGTGGTGACTAGTAATTAACTGCACCAAAAAATAATCGAGAATTGTTTTGTCCCAAAAATAGTACCATGCAAGTCCAGCATGCAATCACATGCCACCATGGGTGATTGGTAATTAACCTTGGGACATCCAAATAATCATGAAAAAACTACCATGCCAGTGGACTAGTGGTAATTAAATCACATGCATGACAGTGCACCATATGGATAGGCAAGATTGCCACATCAGGTGGTGCCGTTCAAATCATGAATGAGCCACGCCCATGTCAATGATTAATAATTAAGTGGTAATTAAATCACATGCAAGCTCAATTCAAATTCAAGCTTCCGATTATTCACCTACCACCCACAAATAATCATCAAGGAGCCACTGTGGTGGTTGCTAATTAACTGCACTCTACCTAATTTGGCAAAAAAAGACTTATGGACTAGTCGCCTTAGACAAGCACCACCACATGAGAGAGACCACCGTGGTGGTCTTCACTCTACTTACGACCTCAAAGAAGCCACCATGGTGACTACTAATTAACTATACTCTACCTATTTGCAAAAAAAGACAAGTATGGTTTAGTTGCCTCAGACAACCATCGTCACATGCACAAGACCATCGTGGTGGCCTTCACTCTACTTAAGCCTCCACTATTCCATTTCATTCACCATTTCTAACTCCTTTTACTATTTTTTCTACTTGCTCCTTTGCCATTTTTGACTCCTGTCAACATTACCTCTCGATCTTGCTCTATTGCACACTTCCTGCAACTTCTATCCCCTCTCACTATGGCTCCCCTACCAAGCGTGTCATCATGCTCCTCCATCTTTGCACAATCCGAGAGAGTCTCACACAACTAGTCTTGAAATTGTGACATGCGAGAGCTCCTCACACAATCTTTCCTCCCCTAATCTTGAAATCATGAAATATAAGAGCTCCTCATATAGTCTTAGAAAGCCCGATTTGGATCCCGTTTGGGTTCTCTCTCCAACTTCACCAAGTTGATAGATGCTTAATGTGAAGTGTGGATACATTGTCTATCAAAGCTAGAAGACTAACATAATGAAAGCATGATTAAAAAGGCACTAGGCATTCTTGGAGGCAATTTGCAAGCATAATTCTTGGAGAAGTCATGGAAGAGATCATATATTTTACATTTATACCCAAACACTCAGTTTAGTGCAGATGGTGGAGTCAAGTTTTCGAGCTTGCCAACTCATGTTCTAGATATGTTGAAACAGACAAGGTAGTACTTTCCTAATATGAGAGAAGCTATGAAGTTATGGCATGTTCAAGTAATAGTAGAGCATCTGAATAAACATACAATCTCTTTCTCAAAGGTGCTCTCCAAGAGCATGATGACTAACTTGAAGAATTGCAAGGATGGCAAATCCAAAATTATCATCTCAATAAATTGCATTTGCTATGCACCTGATGGGGACTTACCTCAAATCAATTTTTGAGCAATACGATTAGAAAATGAATCTTATACATATGAAAGCCACCAATGTAGCAAAGATAGCAAAATGTGAGAATGCTCATGGAGGGTGCAACAACCAAGGTGGAGGAGGCAGAAGGAAAGGCCTTATAGGCATGAGAGCAAACTGAAGTCGCTGAAAAAATGGCCCAGATGAAAAAGCATAAAGAGAAGCACATCAAGCTACTGCATCAACAGCTTGATGATGTCAGAATGGATGGGGACAAAGCAGAGTAAGAGCTTGTAGATATGAAAAAAGTTCTTGAAGCTCAGAGAGCTGACCAGGAGGCTCTTTACCAATGGCTCTACAAAATCCAAAATTCATTGAACATAGATCAAGATGAAATGAAAGAGCAACTAAAAAGGGAGAATGTAGAAATCAGAGCATTGATACAGGAGCTGCAAGAGAGCTTCAAGTCAAGGAAGGATTCAAATTAGGTAGAGAGAAACCATGGTGGAGGAGACAATGAGAATGTGCAATTTTGGAAAGGTATGTACAAGTCCATGAAGTTGGATTAAATTAGGGATTTGCAGGAACCTTCCATGGCTCTTGAAAGTTTTGAAAAGAAGTCCTCTATCCTATCTAAAACCCAACAAAGAGTGGATTTTTTGGAACATGCCTACAAAGAAGCTGCTACACAATTTCATAATGTTCAAGAGCAATTAATGGAATTAGATAGAGTTGTTGTAGCCAGTAAGCATCTGAAGGCTCAATCAATCTAAATGCTTACAAAAATCACGAGATGAATTGTAGATTCGAGGTAGATTCAAATTAGAGAACTATAGAATCAATGATAGATCAAATGACTCGATAACTTTCATAAGATAAGTTCAAATCACTCACACACACTGAGCTCATCCCTACGAGGCTTGTTGCACTTTACAACACAACTAGGTAAGCCACAAAGGCACTATAAACCCTCTAGAAACAAAATGGCTTCATCTCGTATATCATGACAACCTACTCCATGGCTCTATTGCTGTGATGCCACGGCCTGTGTGCCACCTCACGTGGTTGCCAACAGTAAGCTCCTAGCCCTCGACTATGTGAAGGATCCAAGGGTCGCACTCCCTCTCATATCTTTCGGAGGTCAACTATCATCACCACCAACAATGAACCTGAAGCCTCTTCTACGTGGTTCTTTCCATGCATGGAGTCCACGTGGATAGACATGCCTAACCACACTTCCACTAATCCTCATGAGGATGAATAATCACTAATTCAACAGCATCAAGTAGAGGTGCTCCATGAGAATGTTTGCACCCTTAGGATGAGGCAAGAAGAAATCAAGAATTATCTTGCTAATGCACTGGGTTAGACTATGGTATTGACAGTTGTAATAGTTAAAGCGGATGACTATCCCCTTGATATGCAGCACGGTAAGAAGTGCACGGTTTGCCATTTGCACATCATAGATGAATATATGATCCAATAGCCTGAGTGTAGCCATGCTCTACTTGTGACTTTCTTTGGGATGTTTGTGGATGTAAAATTGCATTGCAGAGAACCTGGTTGTGGTTGCCCCATGCCATGGAAACTCCCTAAGAAGGGGACCTAAAGGGAAGAACTCCATGCTCCATCCTTGGGAAGAAGGGACACTTCCCCCATGAAGAAATCCTCAAGGGAAGAAGTCTAAGCTTGAGCCTTGGGAAGAAGAACAAATCCCACCATCAAGGCCAATCCTCCCATTAGGGAGCGGACATAGCTCAAAGAGCTCAAAGCGACCTAATGAAGGGAGCCCAAAGCATAAAGTAAAATGTGGAACCAGCCTCTAAAGGAAAGGAGCGAGAAGGGCTAGCGAACAAATGTACCTAAAAGACCTCCAAGTGATAGAATGTAGCTAAAAACCTCAATGTATGAGATGTACTTATTCAATTATTAAAATTAAACCACTCTTTAATTATTGGCAGAGTTATCGAATGTTTGTAGCCATTTGAATACAAGTTTCCTTCACATAGAAAAGCTATTTTAGGATCTTCCTTTATACAAACAAGATATTTTAATAGGATAGCAACTAGCATGGTGGTAGTACAGAATAAGTGGTCTCACAGTTTAGGATTGCAACCAACAAGGGGGTGGTATAGGACAAGTGGTCACCAATGTGGTGGTTGGTTGCATATGATATATGGACCCCTCAAGGGCCATATCAACAATTAATTGCATTTATATAAGATGTTTTAGGATCACAGTGGTTTCCTTCAAAATTATTACAAGATGAATGTGGTCACCAGCTAGGTGGTGTTACAAGATAGGTGGCACACATTTTATATATATATATATTTATATATTTATTTATTTATATACCTTTGTAAGACTAGAATACATCCAATCATTTGGGATTACTAAAAGAACGTAGTGGGTTTGGGATTTACTTTAAAACCCAAGCTCTATGGGTTTGGGATTTGTCCATTTTTCCAAGATAAGTGGAATACATTTTCCTTAGAATGCATTTTCTTGTACTGCCTTAGTTGTCCACTACCCCAAGACACCCCATGATGTTCTCATCCATGTCTAAATCCATTTTAAGATACTCTTGCCCTTTCTTTCATTTAGGTAGAGCCTACAACTGGAACTTAATAGCTCTTACTAGATGAGAGTACATAAATGTTTGTGGACTCTTATTTAACAACTCGTAATTGTGGCCTCTCTTGGATGTTTTTTTGTACCAGATAGCTCTAAGTACTACATTCCACTTCTCATAGCATGTTCCCCAATGATCCTTAAATGTTTCTTCTCCCTTGTACTTGGGCTTGGTACGCTGCAACACAAAGTATGGGTCATCTTCCTCATTCTCCCGGCATGACTGCAAAGTTATCGCCCTCTTCCAGATAGTCAATGAGGTCATGAAAAGACTCCCCAAACTGTGGTGAGTCATCATTTGTCTCTTTTTCACTCCATTTCATGTAGAGGAAAAACTTGACTTGTCTCCCATCTCTTCATAGTTTTGTAATGTCCTCACAATTGTCATGATTCCCTATGATGCACATATTGCAAGAACACAAGAAGGTTTTATTGTTTTGAGAGCATGGTTGTAACAGTGTAACATCTAATTTGAGATGTTGAAATCTCAAAATGAGAACTCTAGGGAAATCTTTCATTCCCTTGTTTTCATGTGAATTTTACATTTTTTTAAATAAAGATGGCCATTTTGCACAATGTCTTTTGACAAAAGACGTTAAAACCATCTTTTTTTGAAATTTTGCCGACAATGGTATTTCAAAAAACAGGCATGAAAACCTTTACTTATAATATAAAAAATAGATAAAATATAATAATGCCTCAAAACCGTTACAATATGGACCTATGCATCTAATGCAAATAAAAGGGCCATGGCATAATATATTTCAAAATTCTAACATGCTAGAAATTACATTGTTTCACAAACATGCATGCCATTGATCCTACGAAGAATAGTACTCATCCTTGGATCTTATACCTTTAAATGCACTAAAGCTAAAGCTTTGTGGGGTAGAAATTGTAAGAGCCTTACTCCTCCAATCTATCCACTAGAACATTCTCTGAGTCAACCTAGGTTTTGGCTCACTGGAATAAAAGTTTTCCATTCTTTCTTTATGTGATTTAAAAAGAGATTGAAGAGTCTTGTTTGGATAATAATGAGAAGAACATGCTATTAGGTGCAACAAGCTAAGATAATAAAATGTGTTTTTTGAGAGAAAAACAAAGGTCATGGGGAAGAAAAAACTTTAAGACTTTGAGAATAGAAAAAATTGAAAGATATTTTGTGATATAGTGGAGGTCCTTTTTAATTTGTGAGCATGATTTTTGAAAAATGCATGAACTCAGTAAGTTTTTAATTTTTGACTACACAAGATATAGCTTTTTTATTTGAAAAGTTATATTTTAATGAAATTTTTAGGGAATCTTAAAACGGGTACCAATGTTATGTACCTGAAATAGATGTAACACTGTTTTGTTTGAAAACACACATATGATATGCAAAATACACGTTCCTTTAATGGCTGCACAATCATGTCTATTTCTCCTTCGCACTTATTTCACTTTCACTTCATGAAACACTCTACACATGACACTATTCCTGAGGCTTTGTTTAATGTTCATTGTGCCCCTGTGGAGAGGTTGGTTGGTTTCCATGCTACAGCATCATGGAAATCATTGACCTTTCTTGAGGGCATGTTAGTTGGTGTTTGATAGCATCATGGAAATCATTCACCTTTCTTGAGGGCATGTTAGTTGGTGTTTGAACAAACTTAATAACAACACCACATCCATTATGTTCCCCCTTGCCATGGATAGACCTAAAGAAATTCCACATCATGTTTACACCGCTCAGGGATTTAAACCTTGAAACAAAGTAGAATCCAAAGTAGAATCCATTGGATGATTAAAACCTAGAGGAAGCACCATCTGACCACACCCAATGTTGTTTTATATTTTCTTGTCATCAAAAGACTCCCCAAACTGTGGTGATTCATCATTTGTCTCTCTGTCACTCCATTTCATGTAGAGGAAAAACTTGACTTGTCTCCCATCTCTTCATAGTTTTGTAATGTCCTCACAATTGTCATGATTCCCTATGATGCACATATTGCAAGAACACAAGAAAGTTTTCTTGTTTTGAGAGCATGGTTGTAACAATGTAACATCTAATTTGAGATGTTGAAATCTCAAAATGAGAACTCTAGGGAAATCTTTCATTCCCTTGTTTTCATGTGAATTTTACATTTTTTTAAATAAATATGGCCATTTTGCACAATGTCTTTTGACAAAAGACGTTAAAACCATCTTTTTTTGAAATTTTGCCAACAATGGTATTTCAAAAAACAGGCATGAAAACCTTTACTTATAATACAAAAAATAGATAAATTACAATAATGCCTCAAAACCATTACAATATGGACCTATGCATCCAATGCAAATAAAAGGGCCATGGCCTAACATATTTCAAAATTCTAACATGCTAGAAATTACATTGTTTCACAAATATGCATGCCATTGATCCTACGAAGAATAGTACTCATCCTTGGATCCTATACCTTCAAATGCACTAAAGCTAAAGCTTTGTGGGGTAGAAATTGTAAGAGCCTTACTCCTCCAATCTATCCACGAGAACATTCTCTGAGTCAACCTAGCCAAGTTGTGATGCCACCCTCTTTCTTGCATCTCATGTCTTGTATTCAAGTTGTGCACTTCATCCAATCAATGTCTTTACAAATTTTTGGGATAATGTTATTTATTGTGTCGCCTTTGGAAATTGCCCTACTTGTCTCAATTGAAATGCATATACCAAAGTATCTAACCCACTTGTTCAATCAATAATATCATCTACCAATCTCTACCTTGCTTGCTTTATGCAACCAAGCTATATGATTGAGTGAGCCAAAACCGGCTCAAAATTAATTGAGAAAAAGTTAGAACTTTTTTGTAGATGCATATTTTGACACTTATGACATAAAAAATGAGCTTGGAAGACTCCCAAACCCAAAAAATGACTGCAAACATGGGTTTCAATAATTCTTTGAAAAACCCTAGATAAGAAAGTGTGCGCCCGTGTGCCAAGTCGATGATATCATCAACCTGGCACACGTTTGGTCGATGATATCATCAACCAAGAACATTCTTGGTTGATGATATTATCAACCAAACCCACGAACAGTTTGATGATATCATCAATCGAGAGTCGGCGGACGCACACTTTCCCATATGGGAATTTTCAAATAATCATCGGAAGGTACCCATGTTTGTAGCTATTGTTTGGTTTTTAGGGCCGTTCAAGCTTATTTCTAATGTCAAAAGTGCCGAACTATGCATCTACAAGAAAGTTTTAGTTTTTTCTCAAATAATTTAGAGGTTTTGGCTCACTGGAATAAAAGTTTTCCATTCTTTCTTTATGTGATTTAAAAAGAGACTGAAGAGTCTTGCTTGTATAATAATGAGTAGAACATGCTATTAGGTGCAACAAGCTAAGATAATAAATTTTGTTTTTTGAGAGAAAAACAAAGGTCATGGGGAAGAAAAAACTTTAAGACTCTGAGGATAGAGAAAATCGAAAGATATTTTGTGATATAGTGGAGGTCCTTTTTAATTTGTAGGCATGATTTTTGAAAAATGCATGAATTCAGTAAGTTTTTAATTTTTGACTACACAAGATATAGCTTTTTTATTTGAAAAGTTATATTTTAATGAATTTTTTAGGGAATCTTAAAACGGGTACCAATGTTATGTACCTGAAATAGATGTAGCACTGTTTTATTTGAAAACACACATATGATATGCAAAATACAAGTTCCTTTAATGGCCGCACAATCATGTCTATTTCTCCTTCGCACTTATTTCACTTTCACTTCATGAAACACTCTACACATGACACTATTCCTGAGGCTTTGTTTAATGTTCATTGTGCCCCTGTGGAGAGGTTGGTTGGTTTCCATGCTACAGCATCATGGAAATCATTGACCTTTCTTGAGGGCATGTTAGTTGGTGTTTGATAGCATCATGGAAATCATTCACCTTTCTTGAGGGCATGTTAGTTGGTGTTTGAACATACTTAATAACAACACCACATCCATTATGTTCCCTCTTGCCATGGATAGACCTAAAGAAATTCCACATCATGTTTACACCGCTCAGGGATTTAAACCTTGAGACAAAGTAGAATCCATTGGACGATTAAAACCTAGAGGAAGCACCATCTGACCACACCCAATGTTGTTTTATATTTTCTTGTACATGGGGATCATCATTTTTTTGCCATTCCCAATGCACTAGAAAAGCATGCTGCACAAATAAGGTGTTGTATTCACTATCATTCAAAATGTAGATATGATATGTGCATAACACTATCCTGGACTTCAAGTCAACAAGAAGATCAGCATCAGTGGTACAAGGAACAAGAAAAAAACTATACATGATATGCACTAGAATTGATATCTACTTTTTGAACTAATGAGCACTTTGTATCTCATCTTGTTCTTGAAATGAGGAATTTCAGCAAATTACATGACAGAGAAAATAGTGTCATGGGGAAAATTGGCAAGGCACTTCCTGAACTACTTATCTTGCATGTTGGCCATGAACTTGTGAAGCACATATTTTGGGATGGATTAAACTGAGTGCTCTACAAGCTCCCTTGGTTGAATGCTCTTATATGATAGTAACCATCTCTTTTTTAGGATCCTTCAACATCAACATGTTCAAATCTCCTCCCTTTTAGGGCAGTAGGGTTGTCATCCCTCATTTCATTTGGGCAAACATCATATTGTCTATTTGTTGTCATTGTCTCTCCCAAATCTAGGTTCCAAGGGTGTTGGTTACCTACGATGGCTCGTTGCTCATCGTAGCATAGTTGTTCGCATGTGTATCATAGGTTCTTGGGATGTATTCTAGTGAGAGGTATAGGCTAAAGCATGGAAAGCAGATCTCATGCACTCATGGGTAAGAAACAGGGCTTGATCAATCATAATCATGGATGGAGGCTCTTGCCTCCACGGGAGTTTAAGGGTTTAGAAGGGGGTTGCAAGGTTTAGAAGAAGGACAGGGTTGAGAGAGCTATCTAGAAGTTCCAAGATTCAGAGAGGGTTGCAAGTTTTAAGGGGATTCCAAGGTTAAGGAGTGGAGAGCTAGTCTCCTTGGTGACTTCAAGAGGTAAAGGGATGAGAAGGAGGGACAAGGGAGGAGGAAGGAGGAGGGAGGAGGAAGGAGGAGGAGAAACAAGGAGGAGGAGGAGGAGGAGGAGGAGGAGGAGGAGGAGGAAGAAGGAGAAGGAGGAGGAAGAAGGACAGGGAGGAGGAAGGAGGAGGGAGGAGGGGGGAGTACAAGGGGGAGTGCAAGGGTAAGGGCATACAAGAACATGATAGTGTAAGGAAGCATGGATACAAGAACATGATAGTGTAAGGAAGCATGGACATAATGGAGATCAATCACATAAATAGAATAGTGAGCTTAAACATTGAACCCCAAAAAGTGGAGTTTCATTCTATTAAGAGAAATTCATACATGTTTGTCTCAACACAATCCGTAGGTACCTCCATGGTGGGACCTCTTTTAAAGGGAACCTCTTGGATCTCCACATTTTAGGGGGACCTCTTGGGTCTCTACATAAAGTGGGGGAACCTCATGAGTCCTTGCACAAGTGGGGTGACCTTTTGAGTCCCTCGACAAAATGGGGGGACCTCGAAAAGTGTAGGCTTCTAGTCTTTCTCTCTCTAGTTTTAGTAATTCTCTCTCTACATCCTTATGTGTAGCCAACAGTGACTCCACGTATTGCAAGGATCTTGGAGGAATGATGATGGAGAGTCCACTCTCAAACAACTCCTTGTGAGAGCTTTGCAAGCACGGGCCTAACACTTGTGTCACTCAAGAGTGTGCCAAATTGTGTCAATGTGATTCAAAGAGGGAAGGAGAGAAGAAGGAAAGGTAGGAGAGGGAGGCGATATGGAAGACAAGAGAAGAGTGAAAGGAGAGGAGTGGAAATCACAAGGAAACACACAATGGAAAGAAAGAAGTCTCACTTACAAGAGGATGGAGAGAATCAGAGAGCCTACATTCCAAAAGCTTGCAAGTACACAATGAAGACCAAAGTAAAACTTTTGGCCATTTATACGATCCAAATTTTGAAGAGAGGGCTAACCCTGTACTCTCTCACCTCTCTCACTCTCTTTTTACAAGCACTTGGGACCATACGGCTCCAAGGTGGATATCATATAGACTTCCTCACATCTACTCCTACTTCTCTGCTTTACCTTTACAATCACTTGGTGCTTGCATGAGATGTTAATCATGGCAATTAATATGCCCTCCTTCCTATTCACAATTCATCCTTGGATTTTTTCTAGTGCATGATGTTCAATTTTAGGGTGTTTTTCATGATGTGACATTGATCAAATAATATGTGGGAGATTCTGTAGAACGGGGAAGGGGCTTCCAAAAGTGTGTCTCGAACATGTCTTCGAAGGGCTATATGTGATGGTGACTATGAATATTTTGGACATGAATGTAAACATAGCTCTATCTCTTACTTATAGATAAGGGAAGTGATGTGTGTGTATGTGTGTGTGTGTGTGTGTGTGTGTGTGTGTGTGTGTGTGTGTATGTGTGTGTGTATGTGTGTATGTGTGTGTGTGTATGTGCACCACACACACACGTGTGTGTGGTGCACATGTGTGCTTTCTTGTAAATGTGTGTGTGTGTATGTACTGTTTCTTTTATACATATAATTACATATAGAGATATACATAACTCTCTCTCTCTCGATGTATTTCTAATTCTATATATATATATATATATATATATATATATATATAATGGCCTATAGATATTTCTTGTTGAGAGCATTGAATCTTTTGTGGTTTAACTTCCACCACCTTTTAGCACGATATTTTATGTAGTGGTGTATTTAAAATAATATCTTAATGTTTTGTCATGTGTCCTTTTAGTTTTTTATATAATATGACTATTTGGTATCAATGTAGTGTCGTATTTGGCCTTTCAACACAATACATCGATCACTTGATAGATCATGTAATATTCTTTTGGGCCATACATTTGTATGGTGCTTATCTCTCTGCACTAGGTCGTATTGCTTGGTTGTAGGTGCAGTTAGATAAGAGTCTGTATTTCAACACTGTCGTAATACTCAACTTTCGATGTCGTTATAAGGACTCCTTCATCTTGACATTTTGAAACTAGCTCAACACTTGATTGTACCATTCGATTGCTAGTGTTGTTCATAATCTTAGAAGGGTAATAGGATTCAACACTTGGTTGTGTATGGATGTTCGATTTAAAATCCACTCTATGTATGTAGATAGTCACAACCATTGATAAAAATTTATTTAAACTCCACGAAAAGGTCCTGTGATAAGGTTCGATTTTTTACTCTCTTTTTTGCATGAATTTTGTAAGGTCCTGTGACCTGATAAGAAGAGTATAAGAAAAGCTAGATGGGACCACTTTTGAGGCTAGAATTCTGTACCATGCACAATATGTTGTGAGCAAGTTGTATTAACATGTACATTTTGTATATGCATATATTATATTTGGATTTACAAACTTTCACACAATTTTTTATGAAATGGAGGGTTCTACTAGCAATAAGCATAAGCATGCATTAATGGTCAAACAATGCAAGCAAGTTAACCAGGCACTTAGAGAGAAAATGCTAGAGCAAATGAATAACTTGCATGAGAGACAAATGGAGACCATAATAGAGAGCACTAATAGGTTGAGTAATTTCAAGATGAAGGTCTTACATGACACAAAGAGGATACTAGAACAAGATGACATGATAGTAGTAATGAAATTTATGTGGAGGGATGCTTTTGTCACATAAGTTGCATGTGAATTTCACAAGATGGGAAACCGTTTGAAGGCTTCACATGCCACCATTGCAACGGGGTAGTTAAACTTGCTGACTTTAGAATGAGATTGTATAGAGAAGAGAAGGTTGAGAACAAGAGAGGACATAGGGGTACTGGTTGTGGAAGAAGACTAGATTATCTTACAAAAAGTGAACTAAAAAATGCAACTCTTTTTGCTAAAAGGCAAGCAAGAGATCTTTCAATGGAACTATGGTGGGCAAGGTCTCAGGTTGCTATTCCTTCAATAAGAGTTCTGACTTTAAGAGAAGCTAGCATAGAGTATCTCAATCGAAAGGATGTAAAAATATTTTGCAATAACATAATTGAAGCCCATATGTTGAACAAATTTGGTGGTAAAGCTGCCTTATGGGAGTTTCTACAAGATGTTGCTACAAACATAAATAAGTCAAGATCAGGACAAAGATATAGTGAGAAAACAAAGGCAATATTTGAGGTTGCAAAAATGTGGGGAGGCCCAAGATTACATGACTTCTTGAGTTCCAATCTCAACAAACCTTCTTTATCAACAACAAAGCGAGGGCAAAGTCTTGTAACCCACTTTGTACCAGGCATACATGAGTATATATTTGATGCACTTGTTGAAATTTATAGAAAGGAGAAAGAAAAGCATGAGATCATGTCAAAAATTCCTTCCCTTCATCTTAGTGGAAGATGAAACTGCCATAAAGAAAAGAATAAGGTAATCAAATCATGCTCTTTTTTATGACAGTAATTTTCTTAATCTAAAATTTTGTTTTAAATTAAAGAGAAATTGCAAATGAACTTACTAACTCATGCTCATTACTACTTGTAGGTGGAATCCAAAAGATGACATGCTTGTGGGTTTTGATGGATATAAATCAGATGATCATGAGTGTATGACTACATGCATGATGAAAGTGGGAGAAGGACAAAAAGGATATGAGAATATTATTGATGCCTTTCAGAATTGTGTTATTGGTGGACGTGCAAGAGTTTTCCTTGCTAACCCATTGCATGATTCCCTCCCACGCTTGGTTATTGCACTTCATTGCACTTGTAGTCGATTTGATGCAAGCTTTATTTGCAAGCAATGGGATGCCATTGGCAACTTGTGGAATGAGAAGCTGAAGCCCACACTTGGTCCAATTATTGGGCATGCATCTGATGGTGATAGTTGATGAAGGACATTAATGATGCCTGACTATGTAGACAAAAAAGATAGTAGATTTAGGATCAAATGGGATGGATGGCCACTCTCAGCAAAAGTTTTAGAAAATGAAGATTGTGGGCTACATGATGAAGGCTTTGTACATAATGGAAAAAAATTAGTCAACTTTCTTGATAAGCCTAAGTGTCAGTTAGCTATTGGCAATGTTTGGATCACCTTAAATCATGTTATTATTGTGTATGATGCTTTTTCCATCGACAAGCATATGCTAAGGGAGGGAGATATTAGATGAGATGACCACCAAAATTGGGTTCGAGCTCAAAGGATATGTAGTAGACAATTGCAATGTTGTTTGGGGGAACTGGCAAACAATAGTATACATAGAAAAGAGAGGACCATGTTGGGAACACAAGCTTACCTTGAAATCGCCGAAGACTACATTGACATCTTTTTGTCTTCGCACTTAAGCCTTGTGGACCAAGTCCATCTTGCAGGCAAAGTTTCCTTTTTCTTCCAAATTTGGACCCTTGGATTGTTCATCATACACACTATACATTGAATAGAAACTTCATAACTAAGGAGGCTTTCTTAGATGTATAGATATCATGTCATTTTGTGGTCTTATTAATAAATTAATTTAGAGAATTTTGTGCAAGCCTTAGGTGCCCTTTACATCTTACAGGATCAGATGCAGTTGAAATATTCTTTAGTAAGATTGGAAGCATGATGGGACATGAATGTGCTTATGACTTGATGGACATGCTACATAGTGCTGGTAGTCTGAATAGGCTTGCACACTTTGAATGTAAAGAGGTTAATCCCTTATTTACAGGGGCACATAAGAAGCAAAAACATGTCTAGAGGGAACTGAATCTCAAAGAGAACATGCCGAAAGCTAATCTAGGAGACTATAATTGTGTCTCAACTGATGACAAAATCATTGAAGCTTTGAAGAAAGGGTTGAAAAGTGCTCATGAAATGTGTGGACGTTTGCATATGAAGCCAAAGTGTAAGGACTTGAAGTGGTGGATACAACCTTGGTCAGCTAGATTTGCAGATGCATATGCACAATAGTCTGACTCCGAAGAAGAAGACCAACAAGTGTTAAATATAGAGGAAAATGACAATGATGCCTCCATAAGTGAAATTAGACATTTGGTAGATTCTCTCCTAGATGAGCAAGAAGTAGTGAACCCAATTGTTAGCATTGATGGTAAGACTCTATTCAAGTCTATATTGGCAAGCCAACTTAATGGAAATTCCACACTCTCTAAACATAGACTTACACGGGTTCGACAAGGAGTATACTACTGTAAGGAGGAGATACCTCTTGCTACATCAAATAAGGGTGAGCCTTGGGTATACACATCATTTGAATGGAGGGTGAGCCTTGGATACCTTTCCAAGATTTTACTACAAACAAATGGCACCAACAATTCATTTTTTGTCCCTCTCATTAAATTCCCCACCAATGCATTCCTTATCATTTTCAACTATCAAATGCATGATGGTGAGAGAATCTTTTTGGTAGGTCTAGCTCTCCACTTAACTATAACATGCTATTGTAATGGTACTACCTTTTGATTTCAATCATCCCTATCCCAAACATGCAGTAAAAAGTTGTCTCAATGAGCCATCTTTTAAAAGATTTCCTAGGATGACCTCGATACAAAATTCCTCAAGATATTAAGCATGTAAATCCAAATTCAATCCATACAAATCTCACATATGTCCTTGAGATATCAATCCCAAACATAGATCTACACATTCTTTCCCATAGTCGATTACTAATTTCATAAAAGCTAACTAAAAAGAATATGGATACTCCCATAATCTGTGTAAACCCTGGGCCATTCTTGCATCCAATAACTACATGCTGGTTAAAGCATTAAGGCGTGGTGCCCAAGGGAAGGAGCTGATCCTATGGTACCAATCCCAAAATAAGGCCTAAAACCTACAATTACAAGTATATCTAATAGTCGCGAGAATTTTATTATCTTACAATGGATATATGAGTGTGAGTTCATCCTAGTAAACAATCTATCCTACTTCACTATGAGAATGTTCAAGTGAACCAAATACACCCATGTGCTACTACCCATTTTTAAATCACAATTGGGAGTAATCCATTCCTATCCAACACCTTTTGACAAATCGCTACAGTTGGAGTCAACTGAAATAGTCACAAATGGGAATCATCCATTATTACTAAGACCCTTCTCAAAAATTACAAAGGTAGAAGTCAACTTAAAAATCCTTCTCGTATTAAGAAACTATAAGAAAGAGATGAGTCTCAAGCAAATAGGTTCTTCTTGTAGTACATTAGTTGGAGCTTATATGTCGTTGAGTGATCATCGGAGTTGCTAACGTCCTTTCTCCAATCCGGCAAGTCATGCCAAATAATCAAATATGCAAATCCGATGGAGAGGTATGCCGACTCACCTGGCACCATCACAACGGAATTAAGGTTATAACAATTCATTCAAGCTGTGGAAGCCAGGCTTCATTTGCCTTCAATATGCAGCATCCCATCTCAATGACTATTCGGTTTCAACGTTCTACAATAGTATTTTGTTGAGGTGTATGGGGAACAGTAAATTGCTGCCTTAATGCCATGCTCATTGCAATACTCGTTAAAATTCCTTTGACATGAACTCTCCTCCTCGATCGGTGCGAAACTCAGCATGTACCAGCTCTAGAGGTGCCTTTGCTCGATTTCTGGTCTCATGTGGAAATGGCTTCCTGTCTTGCTTGCCCATAAACAAGATTCACATGTGAGTGCAAGCAAATGTGCAACCATCCCTTTCTTTTTTCCTTCAGCACAACATAGCCTATGTGGCCAAACTGCTCGTGTTAAAGCCTTCCTGTCTACAAATCTGAAGTGAATGACAGTGTAGTGAGCTCATACAAGTTTTTTGTGTCCATAACGTTGCCGTTTACATCTAATATCTGGGCTTCATATTTTCTGAAGCGAACTTCAAGATCTTGATCTGTTATTGCAGCAATAGAAAGTAGATTTTTTTTAATTTATGGAACAAAAAGTACATCAGACGGCTTCTTAGACTCACCATTGGGTGCCGTAAGTGAGATGGCACTGGTCCCTTGAACTGCACATTTTACATCATTCCCAACCACGACTTTTGTGGGTTCTTGTAAAGGCTGAAGAGAACTATACCATTCTTTCATACCCTTGTCATGTGTCAGGTTACACCGCTAGCCAATACCCATGAAGTGTTGATTGGTGAAGATTGAGCCATGGAGTACATCTCCCAAATAGCCACAAATAGCTCGAGCTCAACTTCATCATTGTTGACATTGTCCTTGCCCTTCCATGAAGCTTTCAAGGTCCCATTCTTCTCATCGTATTGCTTCTTTCTACAATCATTTGCAGCATGACCTTTCTTGCTACAATAGTAACATAACACTTGAAACTTTTTCTTCATTGGATTCTTCTTTTTTGAAGAATTGGCACTTCTCCCTTTGGTAATAGTAGTGAAAGTAGCATCACTCCTACCATCACGACTCTTCAGCCACATCTCCTCCTCAAGTAGTAATGCACAAAATTCTTCAAAATTAAGTGCAAGAGTTCAAACTTGAGTGTTAAGTGCAATTACCAGACCGTCAAATTTCTATGGAAGAATTCAAATGCACCTTCAAGCTATCTCTTTGTTGGTCTTTGTAGTGCCCACATCAGCCATTTGATCACGCATATTCTTGATCCTCGTGATGAATGTGTCAACAGTCTCCCCTTCTGCAAGTTTTTTGGCAGCAAGTTGATTTTCCAAATTTTGAATCCGAGTTTGATTGCAGGTCTCGTACTAATTCTTCAAGATGTTCCAAGCCTCGGATGCATTGGACGTGTGTTGAATCAACGTGAGCACCGAATCAGATACACTTGTGGCAATGGCACAAAGTGCATCAGTATTGCGCCACTTTCATGCTCGAAGAAGCATAGCATCATGAGGAATTATGTTGCTTGGATTCGTAGAATGGGCAGTGCTAACTGGTTTCGGATCACTTCCGAGAATGGATTCCAGCAGCTCATATGAGTTTAGAATTGCACTTATCTTAAACTTCCAAAGAGTGTAGTTTGTACAATCAAGTTTACCTTTTGTGAAGGCAGGTGGTCGAATGCAAATCGTTGGAGTAGGAGCAGCAGCAGCATATACTCCAGAAGTTCTACCACGAGCAGCCATCACACCAAGTGCTAAAACTTTGTTACAACAACAACTGAGTTTCTTTCACTATCGTTGCTCAAAGCACCTAGTGCTCTAATACCATATAGAAATATGATGCAGTGGAGAGATCGTTTGACAAAAAGGATAGTATAATAACCAAAGTATAGACACAATAGAGCAAAATAAATTTTTTGTATCACCAAATAAGATACAACTGATGGTGCTACCCACCCATGTGCTCTCTAGTAGAGCTTCGATGGCGATCTAGATAGACTCTAGATGGAGACGGACTTGAGCTAGGGGTATTGGCATTCGATGTTGTGGATTGGGAAGTGGCTTCCTTATATAGCCCTTCGTAGTAGACCCGATTCCACCACACTGGTGCGCTGGCGGGGCACATGCATATTGACTTAGCACATTGCATGACTAAGTATGAGGACGATGGCACATGTTTTCTTGAATTTAGACACCGGCCATAGACCATTGACCACTGACCATCGACCATGCACACCTAAGCAAATTCACATGCGAATGCTCGTGTGCATGCAACAGAGGGCATACCATCTCGAAGGCCAGGGCCTATCGACAAACCTCGGACCCCGCCACTAGGGGCATTGCCCCTAAACCCCCATCTAGGGCACTGCCCATGAACCCCCATTGGGGGTGTTGCCCCTAGACCCCTAAGATGCGCTACCCCTGAACCCTCCAGGAGCACGTATTCTTTATAGCATCTCCTAACCATCAAACGGTCACCATGAGACCTCATCTAGTGTCAAAACTAGGATCCTACCAATGTCCAGTGCTCAAACCATGGCTTCTCCTCATAATGGGGGCCTTACAAAAGGGCACTATGGAACATTGCTGCTTCCATATGAGAGGTGGGCATTGCACATATGTCACTGTTATGCACACATTCCGGATGCAGTAAGAACCAAACTAGATGCCAAGAGCTAGAAATGTATCTTCTTGGGATATAGCATGAGGTCAAAGGCCTATCGACTCTATGATGTAGAGGCAAAGAAGATCATCATCGTAAGCCGAGATGTGGTGTTTGTTGAGTGACCACACTTAGTGGTGGACATAGTTCCAACCACTTCACCATCAATTGAAGAAATAACTTGCCATTTGCCGACCCAAAAGTATGAAGAAACTATCAAGGAGGAGGTGTTCTTTGACAGCGAGGACCAAGAAATCTAGCCTGTTGCACTTCACACCACAACAAAAGCCACAACCAAGGTGGGTGCAGTAGCTCTTTGATGACCAAAACCCAAAATCTGTGCAAGAAAGTCCACAACCCGCTGGACCTCGAAGATCAAAGAGAATAGAGGAGCAATGCTGATTAGCTGATCTCATAGTTAACATGGCCTTGATGGTGGCTGATATTACAGAGACAGTCAAGGATCTAGAAAACTTGGAGGCGGCACTGGAAGATCCAAAATGGAAGGTGGCTATGCAATCAAAATATGACAGCATAACGAAGAACGACACTTGGGAACTTGTAAGTCGACCTGCAAAGAGAAAGGTAATTGGTACAAAGTGGGTATGGACCACCAAATATAAAGCTGATGGTAGTCTACAAAAGTATAAAGCTTGTATTATTGCACAAGGCTTCTCACAGGTGGAAGGTTTTGATGTAAGTGAAACTTTTGCACCCACAGCTAGAATGACCACTATACGTACAGTACCAGGTATGCATGAGCAATAGTGCCAGAGATATGTTACTCTTCCATATCTCGGTGAAAAACCAGTGGGAAAAGATGGTGGCCTTGGTATGCACGTCGTTTGAATGGAGGGTGATCCTTGGATACCTTTCCAAGATTTTACTACAAACAAATGGCACCAAGGATTCCTTTTGTGACCCTCTCCAAGTACCCACGGCCATTGAATTCCCTTCCTTATCATTTTCAACTATCACTGAATGATGGTGAGAGAATCTTTTTGGCAAGTCCAGGTCTCCACTTAGCTAGAACATGCTAGTGCAATGGTACTACTTTTTAATTCCAATTATCCCTATCCCAAACATGCAACAAAAAGTTGTCTCAGTGAGCCATCTTTTTAAACATTTCCTAGGATGGCCTCGATACAAAATTCCTCAAGATAGTAAGCATGTAAATCCAAATTCAATCCATACAAATCTCACATATGTCCTTGAGATGTCAATCCCAAACATCGATCTACGCATTCATCATAGTTTGTCAATGTCCATATATCATAAGCACAAGGGGCAGATGTCAATAACGTATCTGGATAAGATTCGTACAAATATGGTCTATCAAAAAACTAGATTTGTGTATCCGAGGACTCAATGCCATAAGACCACTTGTGACATCTAATAGGAACACCTTGAACTCTTGGAAACTCAAATTCATGATATCTTGTATCACTCAACGTAATCCAACATACATCCCATAGTCCACTATTTGGGTGTCCTTTCAACCTTCAACTCTCTTGGAAGAAGTTTGCCGTGACCCCATGATTAGATGTATTATGCTTCACATCAACATATTCTAAATGCCTATGTGATGACATTGCATTAAACAAAAGATGAAACCAAAGGGGAAAAGTAGTGTTTGAGATGGTCAATGCTATTTCCAACCACTCATCATGAGAACTATAAAAGCATACTTACACAAAGATCATGACCCTTCCCTATGTATGTTGTCTCTTGAAAGTCAATAAGAAAGCAAGAAGCAAAGATGGAAGTTCTTTGGCGAAAACAAACATGCAAGGCATTGAAGTCCAACAAAAGAAACACACAAGTGAGAAAAGAGATTTCTTTTTAAAAAGGAGAAGATATGCAATTGCGATGGCACAAATATAGATGTGCCTCTTTCAATGAGAAATGCCAACGGTAAGCTGGCCCAATCTCTCTCTCTCTCTCTCTCTCTCTCTCTCTCTCTCTCTCTCTATCCCCTAAGTTCTTATTAACCTCCTTCTCTCCCCCCATCTCTTCTCCTTTCCCTTCTCTCCCCCCTTCTCTTCCCTCCCCCCATCTTCTCCTTTCCTAACTTCCTTACTTCCCCACAATCTATAGGAACCAGAAAAGGAAGGTATCCTCAAAGATTAAAAAAGGAAGATGATGCTACTGAGGCATTAGCAAACAACATAGAGCACGTCGACATTCATGAGACCATCTTGGAACATGTTTCATGAAGTCTTCAAAGACACGTGTCTACAGAATTTGCTACAAGATGAGGTTCAATCCCATAATAGTAAGCATCATTATGTCTACAAAATTCCAGTACCCATTTTCAGGATTTCAGTAGACCTTGTTCAAGCACTATCATAGGGACCAACCTTCAATGCCCACAAGAAGAGTAGCATTAATATATTACCTAGAAACCTATCTATTACCCAGTACAGATAGTACATGATCTAAGCATAATCCCTGCTTTAGTTTTAAAAGAATTAAAATATACAAAAATCTGGAATCCCAATAACAAAGCAAACTTCCCTCATGAAATTTAGTCCAATACAGACCTAAAGAATTGCATAACTGACCTTGCACCAAGAATAAGGAGCCTAAGAATTGATAAGCAATCAATCCATGTTTTACCTATACACAAAATGGTTGAATCAAGCTGTGCTTGTGCTCCTCCCTATTTTCTTGTGTGTCCTTCAGGTATTGAAACACCCTCTTTACTGCAATAGGTTGTGCATGTCTTAAGGGTAGGTTGGAGAGTTTTAAAACACAGTAAAGAACATTGCTTACAGTAACTAACAAGCCTGCACATATTGAATTTATTTCATGAGCTGCAGATTCCCTGCCACGTGTAAAACCAAACTGGCAATTTAAAAAAACACATCTTTTAACTTATGTCTTGAAAGCTGCATTTGTGCTTTGTGATTTGATTTTCCAAAAAAATGTTGTGTAGCGTGAGAAAATTTATCACCAATGTGAGGTTTTCCTTCATTCCTTACACTGACCAACGCATCAATGCAGTCAGTGATGATGTTAAATGGACATTGAAAATAAAATCTTATGGGCAATCTATACGAATTTCAAGGAGTAAACTTTCCTCATGTACCTAGCTGTACCAGTAACTTGAGGTGATCTTTAACTAATGATGTGGGGAATGAACGCTGTACCACATGCCTTCCATGCTAGAAGGGGCCCTAATAATACAGATGAATCAAGAGGCTTCCAAACAGCTTTATGATATACAAAAGCGTAGCACAGGTCTTTGTGACACCCAAAATCCGCCTTTGTGTACTTACATAAAAGCTAAATATGCCAAATTTATGCTATATAATAATTCCAATCATGTACTCAGACTATTGAGTGTTGCAGACGGGACCAAAGATTGTCATGATTCAGATTCAACCTTAAAAATAACCTTCCCTTTGCAAACTGGCACAGAGATCAGCAGAAGCAACCAATCTTCAATCTGCTAATTCATGTCATAAATTAAAAAATCTCATTTTCATCTCTTCAAAGAAGATGAATAAGGTCACTGCTTTCCCCAAAAAAAGGGCAGCTTCCACAGTCAGAAGTCCTTATGGTCACCACCAACAAATTCCAGAGATGTATTAAAATAGTCATGGCATTTCTTGCCCAATATACTCAGGGTCTGCACCCAAACTAGCTGCAATTCTTCCAGGCTTCATCTTGGCATGAGCTTTGCAAAAGTTTGTGGACAAGGCAGACCCCTGCGAAGTTGGAACATATGTTTCGCCAGACACCCACTTTGAATACACATGCCCTAAAACCATTTTGGCCAGAATCAACCCCCTTCATGTGCACTCAAAAGAATACATGCTGCAGTTGTACTTGCTACGTATCATCAAGAACTTCAACGTGCAAGATGCAGATGAATTAAGCAATAGCATCCAGATGCATGTCTAATCCAGATCAAACGATGTTACACGCAGTCATCAGGTAGAATCTTTAGCCAGTAACTTGGGAGCACCACGGTGCCTTTTCTTTTGGGCCAAAGGCTGCACTAAAATCGACTTATGCTGAGGAATGTGCCTCTTTTTTCTATTTTTAGGAAGAGACAACATCCAGGAGGGTACCTCACATCCAGAAGCCACAATGACATTCACAACTGACCGCAAAAAAGGGACATCATCTTCAGTATACAAAGTAACAGCTTCCCCTGGTCTTCCTGCCCTTCCACTGCGCCCTATACGATGTATGTATGCAGCTGTCGTGCTAGGAAAATCAAAGTTGATGACGCAATTGACACCCTTGAAATCCATTCCTCGAGCCATGAGGTCAGTTGCTATAAGAACCCAGGTTTTACCCTCTCGAAAACAATCCACAGCTCTTTCCCTCTGGGCTTGAGTCAAATCTGCATGAATACAATCAGCCTTTACATCCTCAAAAACAAGTTCCCTGTATAGTTCCTTTGCCCGCTCCTTGCTTTGAACAAAGAGTAGAATTGGGGGCTGTAAACTCTCCTGGAACAACTGTCTTAAAGCCAAAATCTTACCTTCCTCACTTCCAACGAACAATAATTTTTGTCGAATTGTCTGAGATGCTGAGTTTTTTTCACCCACAACGATTCTCACAGCATCGTGCATAATACTGCGGGCAAGCTCTTCGACAGAATCGGGTAAAGTGGCACTAAAGAGAGATCTCAGAATCAGAGGGTTTGTACAGGCATTGACTACTGCATCAATCTGCTCCACAAATCCAAGCTCAAAGAGTTTGTCAGATTCGTCCAGCACGAGATATTGTACTCTGCTGAGATCGATCCTAGACTGATTCAGGACATAATCAAGTCGTAGTGGTGTTGAAATTAGAACATCACAAGGAAGGTTTGCGAAATCCCCACATCGTGATAGGCTTTTGGTCATCAACCTTATTCTAAACTTCTTGCCTTTAGCTAACATCTTGCATTCCTCGGTTATCTGCTTGGCCAACTCACGAGTGGGACACAGAATCACAGCTCGAACACCCTCTCTACTAGGGACTTTTAGCTTTAGGAGGAACGGAAGCAAAAAAGCCAAGGTCTTGCCAGAACCTGTTGGAGCACAAGCAAAACACTCCCTGCCGGAAAGAAGAACTGGGATAGCTTGACGCTGGATCGGGGTTGGTTCCTTGTATCCAGCTTTGTGTATGTTGTCCATTAAGTAGGGTTTACAACCATATAACGATCTCAGCTCTTCAAAATTCCCAAGGGGAAATGCAATATCACGGCCTGCAACATGGATACGATGTTGCTTTCGAATAAATCCTGCAAGCTCCGATTTTCTGCATTGTTGCTGCTTCTCCTGTACCTTCATTTCCTCCTCATTGATCTTTGCTTCACTGAAATCAGACGGATGTTGTAAAGGTTTAAAGAGGTTCGTAGACTCTTCCTCCCTGCCTTTCTTCCGCTTCTTTCGAAGACTAGCAGAAACATTGTTGCTCAATACGTTATCCGCATGCGACAAGTTCGCATTCACAGGACTGAACCCCTCGCCCAAGTTTCTTAGGTCTCGCGAAGCAAAATCTCCGTTGGAAGGAGGATGCGGATGCAATGTGTCCCCGTTTTCAAAGCCAACCATGGAGTCATGCTGAGGCTCAGGGGGCACTTTCCGTTGGAATTTTTTGAAATCAGATGCGAATTTCTTCTTATCGAAGTGCAAGCCACCAAAGAGAAATGAGGAGTCCATGGAGAGACAAACCTGGCAGGAAGGGAACGCATAAAGAGATGGAGCAGCAGCGGCAGAGACCGGATCGAAGGCTTTGAAGGTAGAGTGTGCGAAGAGATCAGTGAGTCTTTGGGAGAATGAAAGCTTGCAAGAAGACAATGATCTCCAACATACAAATTTCAACTCTCAACCTTAAACCCTTAAACCCTTAAACCCAACCCTCACACTCCCATCACGACCTAACTATAGTCAGTCACCTCCCTGGCCATAACGGAGAGAGCGCTGCCGCCACGAGCCGCTAAGTCCAACATTCCAGCTTCAAACATGAATTCCGTCCCCATGTGTAGCAGCAGCTGGGACCAAATTGTACCCTGACGTGGGCTCCCCTTCCCTCAAGCTGCAATCTGGTCCCCCTATCCATCAATGGGAGAGGATCTTCCCTCCTAGCAGTCCAATGTTGGGTACGGACCACAACTCCATCTATGCTTGCCCAAATGATTGTATTCTTTACAAGGATGCATTTAAGTATGCCATAGCTTGTCCAAAATGTTGAGCACTATGATATAGGCAAGATATACAAGAGAGAAGAAAGGTTTGCTACATATGCCTATTATAACTAGGCTAAAGCACATCTTTGTTGCCCTTCATTGGCCCAACTTATAGATTGGCAAGTTCAAATTTGCTCAATAGATGGCATGCTGAGAACCTTGACTCATGAAGGCATGGTGCTACATAGAGAGCAAGTCACCTAAAAATGATCTTTGCCATGTATAAATATGGGTGATGTTGATCCCTTCGATCATCAATTCACATCTCAGTCTACATGTCAAGTGATAGTAATGGACTACAATATTCCTCCATGGCTTACTATGAAGAAGGGACATCCCATTCTAGCCTTAATAGTGCCAAGAGGAAGAACATGGACATGTACCTTACACCATCTTCAAGTGGCATGGCACTCAAGTGTATGATATCTAATGCCCCATTATTGAAAGTGACTTGAGGTTATGAGGGATTTTATTGTGGACCATTCATGATTATCCCAAGCTCAAGGATATTAGTGCAAAGATATTATGCTTGCCCAGTTTGTGAAGATAGTTTCAAGAGGCAACACTTTGTGGAGATAGTTTGGAAAGGAACCACCTATGCATCACGAAAAATAGTGCATGACTATCCCAAGCTACACAACTGTGCAAGTGTGTGGTAGCAAGTGTTTTCTTCTCAAGTATGCCAATGTCAACTAGTTAGCTCCCTCTTTTTTCTCAGATGTATTGTTTGTTATTGCATCTTGTGATTGGGGTTATGGGACTGATGAATGCATTCAAGCCAAGGTCTTCCAACCAAATGGATTGCCAAATTACTACATCAATCCGAAACCACCGAAACCCGACCTCATAGGTGTATCGAAACAAGTTGAAGTATGTCAGGCCCTAGACATTTCCAAAGTCGACCAATTATCCAAAATTGTAAACACTTCTCAACTTTGAACCAGCCAGAATGTTCAAAGAGCAATGATCTCTACAGGTCAAAACTCACATTAAATTGAATAGTCAAGGCAAGCTCATGGAACTTGTTTTTATCTCTTCTGAAACATTTGATTGTCAGATGATGCTTGCACTAATTATTGATTGAAATATTTGCTAACTCCATGTTCATCAATTCCTGTCATCTGCATGGAGTACTCCTCAATATTGGAGAGCATATCTCTACTTTTTACATTGTATAATGCTATTGACTATGCTAAGTAGAAACTCTTATCATACTAATTAGAAGTATTGACTACGCTGATTAGCACTACTTACTATGCTAAGTCACTAATCAATATGATATTTAGTCGTTATTGAGTATGCTAATTAGAACTACTTAATATGATAATTAGCACTACTATATATGATAATTTTCACTCTGACTATGCTAATTAGCATTACCGAATCAACTATGGCATGAGATTTGTGCAATTAACATATGGGGGATGTATGAGACAAAACTTGGTATCATTGGCTGACATGGAGATTTAATCAATAGAGAACAAGCTCTTGTTGTGTTGAAGATTGATGTCTGGCAAAAATCTTTTGCATTGTGAGCATCACAAACTCTACACCATCCCTCATAAGTCTACTATAAACACTAATTTGACCAACCACCTAAGCAAAAAATGGAGAAAGAGAGACAATCCTAAGCACTCTTCGATATGCAGCCAATCAAATGCACTACTGTAGTAGCTAATCAAATGACATAAGTTGGAAGTTTTCCATAATCTTAGACACAAATATCTTCACTAGTGATTGATCATACACCATGCCCACCATGGTGTCGTGATAGTTTTTGAAGACAGTTTGGGTACTACAACAATTAGCAACACTATCTAATCCTTTTCCCAAAAGCATGCAACAAGTTGCACATATAGCATATCTTGATGCCACCACTTATTCTTTTCCTTTTAGACTTGGCGTTATGGATAGCGTGTTTAGTGATGCAAAATCATGCATGGTTCCTGATTGATCTTGTTTGTCATTCAAAGCATTACTTAGTTTTAGCTTGCAATTAATTGCTAGTTTGTAGATTGTATTGAGCAACCAAAGAGGCGAATCAATCTAATTAAATAGTGAAAGATGCAATGATATGATACAGCGGCCCATCATTTATACGGAATTATGAGGTAGCAAAGAAAAGAGATAAATAGGCACGAAACAAATGCAAGAGGGAGGGTAGTGACATGGAGTTGACAAAGTGCAAAAGCAAGGAATCGTAAATGATATTGTAAGCCTCTTCTCTCTTTTTCTCATTCTCTTTCATTGAGTCTTCTTACTCTTTCTTGCTAAGTTGTCTTGTGATTGCCACTCCTCCCCTACCCCTATCTCCTCCCTCTCATGTTCTGATTCCCCTTTTCCTCCTTTCTCCCCTCTCTTTCCTCCCCTCACGAAATCACTTGCACACGATATGATAGATGCTTGGGTGACACAAGCGGTGGTTTGTGCATACAAATTTCCCCAAGGAGTTTTTCGAGAGTAGACGCTTTGACAACATTCCCCCAAGATCCCCACGACACGTGAGTCAGACTTCACAATTTTGGCACCATTGCTGGGGAGTTAGAGGTATGCTTTTGTATTGCACAAGCTTTCTATCATTATCCACCCATTACACAATGCTTCTAGCTTATCTAGACGTGTTTTTAGTGGAGTGTAGGCTAGTTTTGGAGAAGAAAGTTGTGATTTTGGAGTAGGAAATGTAGAAACAACCACTTTCATCCATAGAGTGTTTTTGCACATTTGAGCTTGTTTTTGATGTTTTTTGTTGCCACATTGTAGAAGTAGCTAATAGGGCTGATTGCTAAGGTGTGTGTGGTGTCACATTTCACTTGGAAACACTAAAAGATGAGTTTGAATTAGTCCAAGTGGACACAAGAGTGTGTTCTCAACCACCACCTTCAAAAATCCTCATTTTGATGCTTTTAAGTGGTTAATTTGAGTGAGATTTAAGTAGGTAGAATATGTAGTATAGCACTCATTTGGGCTCATAGACTTTGAACAAAAACTCTAAAATTCTTAATGGGTACCAAAAACCAATTTGTGACTTTGCCAGACTGGGAGTTGCTGCTATAAAATTAATGGAGCAACTCAGTTAATCACTGCTATATAACACAACGACTGCCAATTGGCCACCCACCCCCACCCACCTCGCCTAACCCCACATGGTAGTTAATGAACTCACAACTATCACTTCAGACGTCAACCCCCACTTTAAGGCTAATGCAGTGACTTGTGACCCATTGCTTTATGAGTCACTGCTATAATGAGTTGTTTCTATATTTACTCGCTGCTATAATCAATTGCGCTACTTTATTCACCCATTGCGTTAAGAGTCATTGCTATGTTGGTAATGTAGCGATTGTTGCTTTATTGCTAACGTAGCGACTCACCGATTTGCTACTTTAAGGCTAACACAGTGCTTTAAAGGTCAAAAGGGTGTAGAGACTGAATATGACTGAGCAGCTAGGTTGGAATAGGAGACACATGCACCTAAGGTCTAAGAGGGTGATATGTATTGAACCCAAACCAGAGGATAGCACTTCCAACATCATCCGAACCGGTCCATCTAGTGCCACATTGCCGGTTCCATTTGGTATCTTGATCTTGAGCTCATATTTGGTACACGGATTTGGTACATGGTCCCGCACACACACAGTCCTCAAGTTCAAAGGACACTATGAACTTTGACATTGAAATGGGGGAGAACTTGAACCCGCGAATCCTAGAGCCTTCATGGCTCCCAAATCTAGCTCTATAAGGCCCCAATCCCCCATTCTTCCACCATAGCCTTGCATTTGAGGGAGTCGTTCTCTAATCTAATGGGACGGTTTGGATTGGCTAACCACGACCAAATCAATCCATTCGCTAGGCAAAATAGGGTGGCTGAGGAGCACCAAGACCCACCACCAATTGTAGTATCTAGTAATGCACCAAGCAACCCTGTATTCACATCAGCAAAAGAACCTTTTAGGCTATGTGTACAGTTCTATGAGGGAGAGCCATCCTTCATAAGCACTTTTGAGCCATGGGTACCGAGGTATTGGCCTCCTAGTTTAGAGGGACGAAGGAATTACTAGATGGACTTTGGGGTAATACCTTTCCACAATCAATAACCCCTCATCCCAATCTTTTTGCAACTTGGGTGAGAGCTCTGGAGGACACTTCCTTTCCCACGACTTTATATTATAGGCTAATTCCTAACGTGAACACACCCGTACCAAGGCCAATACCGATAAGACTAGTAGATCCAAGCCCACTATGCATATTGGCTCCAGGTCCCACTATCCATCCCAATCCCTATTAGGTCGACAAACTTTTATAGTCCAGCACCCAACTTTGGTATGTTGCTAGTCCCACAAGCACCTCTGCCATGCCACTTACTGATGAGGCGATGAGGATCCTAGTGCAAGCACTAGGATAGTAGGAAGGGGGGTGGTGCCGCAAGTGGTCATGGGGAGGGACACTAGTGCTTTACGAAGCTACCCGGTCTCATGATCTTTAAGCTCATCACTAAGTTCTTAGGTGAAGGAGATCATGTCTCCCATGTCAAAAGGTTTGAGCAGATCTGCGAGACCTTTGGAGACATTTGTGACTTGGATAAAGTGAATGCTTTTGGGCTTGGGCTTGATGGCAAGGTAGTCCAATGGTACACGGCCCTAGGGTCTGAAGAAAAGTAAGACTTCATGCATCAAAATGTGAATTTAATAAACAATTAGCCAATGTCTTGTATTGGATATAGAGGAAAGTTTACCTAATAGGGACCATATCAATATGTTGTCTATTTTGGCATTTACCATTGATTTCTATAAGCAAAGATTGATTTGTTTTGGAATTAATTCATTTTAAAGAAAGTGATGTACTTACTATTTAGATTTTGTTGGATTGGTGGGATGTAAGAGTGATTCATTAGGGAGGGTTTTTTAGAGTTTCAAAAACCAGTCATTTGCACATGCATGTAATGTGGACTATTCCATTCAAGAAGTCCTATGAAACTTTTGACTTGTGTGGAAGATTTCATTGGTGATCTCACTTATCTTGGTGGAGAGAGAGAACTTGATTATGGAGGATTACAAAAAATTGAATGAGTAAAAGTGAGTGAAGATAGGATGCGTATTTACTAATGATGCATTGGCAATGACATAGGTCCAACCCTCTCATGGACTTTTGAAGAACTTAGACAATTGCTAAAATAAGGATTTGTCAATCTATTTTTTTTTAAAATTGTGCTTTTTGGCTCGCTCAATTTTTCTTGCTTGCTTTTTTTGGTTCGCTCACTTTTCCTCGCTCGCTTTTTGGTAATCCTCGAATTAAACATCTAAATTCCCGATGTGAACCACACAAGAGATGAGTGATGAGCGGCTGCTACCTCAATTCCTCATCATACTAAGGGATGCTAAGTTGCATGATCATCTGTTCACTGTAAATCCCACATCCTTCGAGTTGTGCAACAAGACTACCATGCTCCTGGATGACAAAATGAAGGATAAGGTGCATCCCAAGAAATAACTTGTGGCTCCTTCAATAGTGTCTCATTTTGGCAAGTCCAGTAGCTTTATCAAGACCAAGGATGTTGTCCAAGGGGCTAAGGGCACAAACATGGATGAGGTAGCCATGGACCTGCTGAATCGAGTAGCCCAACAACTCAAGAGTGGGTTGGGCAGAGAAGGCCCAAGTAATCCACACTTGTTTCCAAGGCAAGACAACATGTGGTATGGAATATGCATGGGCAACCACACAATGAATGAGTGCCCTTGCCTACGGGAAAGGCCAGCTGTGCTCATTGTGCTAGGTGGGGAAATCATGAAACTTCACAATGTCGATACCCCAAGCTGATGCCCCCACACATGTACCAACAAGGCTAGCCGTTGTCCTTACTGGCACCACCTAACCAGTATAATTAGGGCCAAATAGCCTTACAAGGAGCCCCCTAAGACAACCAAGGGCCATTACGGGCTTAGAATTTGCCATTGCCACTGCCAGTTCTAGGTCCACAACCCCCACCACCACGAATTTACTCCCATACACCAAGTAATCATCAAGGAGCCATCAAGCGAGTGGGAGGACCCTTACTATGCCTTGTCAACATTTGAACCATCTGATATGGAGTATATTTGCTTTCACCTCTGATATGGAGTATATCTTGGACACAGTTTCCATGATCATTGATGATCAGCAGATTAGTCTACATGACATTCGAACATCGAATCAATCATATCGCATTGCATCATGCTTGGATCCAGTTATCACCACCACCTCTTTCAATCAACAGATCAGCACAAGGATACCTATGCATCAATGCAGTCCTGCCCCAGTGCAGTGGACATCATCAAGTTCAGCAACTTGGGGAGACTCAGTGTTTTAGTATGCACTTATGGTTGTCGTACGAGTCAGATTAGTCATTATATTATGTAGGATGAGTAGTATATTCCAGTGTATTAGACGGCTCTAGCAATGTAGCCGCTAGGGACATGAATGCCATGAATCACAAACCGGCAATCCAATGTTATCTTGCCAAGGTTTGCATCATGCTAGTGAGTGTCCATACAAAACAATGGCCAACTAGGCCATAGCCTGTTATAAATGCCAAGGACCACAATTTCTTAAGGACTATCCATACAAGGATGATCAACCCGTACCTGGGATAACCACAACCAATTCAAACAATTCCCTGTGTTTGGGTTGTGGGCTGGATCATCTATATAAAGATTGCCCCATGAGGAGAACTCCTAGACTCGGTCCTAATCCAAAGGCTAGCATTAACTTGCTGAGTATTGAGAGAGGCTAGGTGTCCTTAATATAATTGAATTTGATCACGATGGCCAAGCTAAGGCCATGAGTAAGTATCTCCACAAACAAGCTTATACAGAGAAGGCAATTGCCTCCCAGTCTAAGGGCAAAGGCCAAATGAGTGCAGTTAAGGTAGGGAAAGGTTCAAACCGTCCTCATCTAGAGTGGTTTAGATGAAGAGACCACAACGATCTCCACCTCAACATCATCACGCACAATCAATCTTCAACCCCACTATACCATGGCTGGAGGATAGGCTTAGGGTAGGTGAAACAATTTCGCATAGATGGGATGCAAGCCCAGTTGGTCAAAATTAATACCCCAGCCCAAGCATAGAAAAGCAACGCCTGGCAGAGGCACAGGTCTCTTCATCTAGAGTGGTTTAGATGAAGAGACCACAACGATCTCCACCTCAACATCATCACGCACAATCAATCTTCAACCCCACTATACCATGGCTGGAGGATAGGGTTAGGGTAGGTGAAACAATTTCGCATAGATGGGATGCAAGCCCAGTTGGTCAAAATTAATACCCCAGCCCAAGCATAGAAAAGCAATGCCTGGCAGAGGCACAGCACAGTTAGTTCGAGAATGTCATGAGAGATTTGAGCAACAGCTCAAGACTAGCAAAATCATGGACACCATCCACCCCAACTGTCAAATTCCAAAAAGAACCTTAAATCCCTTGCCTACCCTAAATAAGGTGGATGAGATAGTCACAAATAGCACCTCATGGGGGAAGTCCTATTGCATCATAATGTGTTTGATGAGGACCCTACTGGCAACATGTTGTAGATGAGGACCTCATACAGTTTTAGGGGTTGAAGAACCACAGTTGGAAGGCTGAGAATCGATTGGCCAGCCGTGGGATGTTGTCGGTCTTGCTGCCTTCTTGTCCACATAGATAAAGATGCCCATAACTACCATGTTAAGAGGAAATCCCATCCTTTGGAGAGATCTCTCCGATTTTATGAATGGAAAGATGGTCAACCCAGAAGAAGTGGACACCCAGGTCATTGAAGCCCCGCACAAGGAGCCAAATGTGCTAAGTTACCAGTCCAATAAGCTGGGCTAGTGCTTCAAGAGCAATGACACGAATGCTGTAATTCTAATATTTGGCAAAAATAAGAAGGCCACGGCTATCTTGGATGGCGGAGCGAGTGTCAGCATCATCACAAAGCAGTGCTAGGCAGTATGGGGAAATTTCAAAATGGACATCACCAAAATGGGGAAAGCTAGTGGGAGTCCTAAAGGACATAAAGATCCAAACCTTTGGTCTCACCTACCATGTTTGGTTTGTGGTGATGAACTTCCACAGGTAGCTGGATGGCTATGATGTCATCCTAGGCAGACCTTTTATGCATGCCACAAGTCTAGTACATGATTGGGCCTCTATAGGATTTATTTGCTCAAGGATGAGCAAATTGTAAGGGTCAACCTACAGACCTGGAAGGCACACCCCATGACTGGAAATCTATTTGCGATCGATTTGACTCAGAGAACTACCCCCATAAATGTGTTCCAAGCCTATAATAAAAAGGATATGGGTGAGGACTGAGATGCGCACTGGTATGCTCCATTGTTGGAGCTTGAGTTCTCCCAAAATTGGATGCATGTCTTGGCAACTATAGATGCACTTGAAAAGATAGGGACCAAGATGGTGGCTTACAATCCTAAGGGGCCAGGCATGGTAGTTCCCATCAACATTGGGGATGGGCAAGAAGCAAGTTTTTTGCATGAGTTTTGAAGCGAGTTTTATTCGGCAACCACCACATTTTTTTCTACCTATTCCACTTGTGGCACCTCTCTCTCTCTCTCTCTCTCTCTCTCCATCTCTCTCTCTCTCTCTCTCTCTCTCCATCTCTCTCTCTCTCTCTCTCTCTCTCTCTCTCTCTATCCTGTGTGTGTGTGCGTGCATACCCCCCCCTATGTGTGTGTGTGTGTGTGGGGGGGGGCTATGTGTGTGTGTGTGTGTGCATAACCCCCATGGATGATTTTTTCCTATTAATTTCATTAAGAAGTGAAACTTTTATATTGGTGTCGAAAGTTTTATGCCCTTAAAAAAATAAAGGTTTGAAAAATTTGCCAAGATTTGAAACTTTTATGAGAAAAAATTTAAAGTTTTGCAAGGATTTACAACTTTTATTTAAAATTCAAAAGAATATATATGCAATTGTAGTATGTTCTACAAATATTGTGAAATTTAAAAAAATAGCTCGATAAACTTTTGCTAAGATTTTATATTAATATATAAGTATAGCTTCGATAAAAACATCCCTGACAACCCCTCTCTCTCTCTCTCTCTCTCTCTCTCTCTCTCTCTCTCTATCTCTCTTTATTTCACGAATGCAGACAAAGAAATCACATGCAAGCACTAGACATAAGTCCATGCTACTTGATTTTAAACCAAAAATTTAGTACTTCGAGTCTCAAACAATAATAATTTTAATGATATTTCAAAGCAACATTACAATTTTGTTTATTCTTCCATGGGCGGCACATGGAAGGGGTTTTTGGACACAAAATCCTCAACTGTCCCGGTATGGTTTGGCATTCGGTGTAGATAGGGCAAGAGACTTGAGTGGAGAACTGTATCCATGCAATCCCCCATAAAAGTGGGTCAGACAATGTACGTGTTTGTGAGATTTCAATCCATCTTCTCTGCATTGTCATCCACAAACAACGTTGCTAAAGGGTTAAAGTGTTGCCAATCGATGTCGGCCAAGCGCTTCCTAAACTTGGGCTTCACATGCCCCTGTCCTCTTCCTAAATCTGTGACCTGTGTGGTACATTTATTCTGGCTATACTCAAACACAAAGAAGGGTGTGTAGCCAATGGCTTGGCGACATTCTCCCTTAAGCAAGCCAACAATCTCTGCAGATTGTCTTGTTGTACCGAGCTCCAAATAGCCACATCAAACTGCCTCCCCACCTCATGTAGGAACTCGGGTACACCAGGTCTTAGCAGGATCTAGTGGCTCTACAACTCTAACGCCTTGGACGGCAAGGCACCCTGCGTCTTTAGCCTCCTATACAGCAACACCCCGTTCAAATAAAAAATAACCAGCTTCCTCGAAGCTGGGGGCAACTGTTAGCCACAAGCCTGATGAGATTACAAAAATGCAATATTGCATAAAGGAAAAACCAGTGAAAAACCCTTTTATGATTACAACTCATACCTCTCTCTTTCCCTGCACACATATTGTGGTTTCTGAGTGCACCACCTGTGAGCAAAAAAACATCCACTTCTTTTGGCATCCCGTTTCTTCACATAAATGCCTATCCTCCCCAATCTTTATGAGAAGGGCCTCCAATCCTTTCATTGTCCCTATGAATATAAGGACACCATTGTCTGCAAGCACTCGATCGACAAGATCGAATGCATTGTAAGCATTTTGTCCAAAATCGTTCCACCACTGAACGACATCCCCTAGTCCAAATATCGGTGATGCATCAGGGAGGCGAACCACCACGATTTTGCATGAGCTATCTATGCTCTAACCATCTACCTCTAAACACTTCCCGTGGTTCACCTACCCCAGAGACTCCAATAACCAGCTGAAGTTCTCATAATTTCGCTCATTTTGTAGCGAACTTCCTGCTTGGAATGGATTGCATATAATAAATTGCCTTTTCAGTGGAATGTGCTTGGTGGATGTCTCCATGTGCATAGACATCTCACATGCAACATCAAGATGCCTCTCTCAGACCTCCTTGCCCCTAGCTGTGTTCAAGAAACTCATAGTTACAAGTGCCTCAACAATGGATTATTGATTTGCATGGATCTTGTTGCTCTAGACCTTATTACAAGTGGATTGTTCGCACTCTCTTGGTAGGTCCTCCTCATTCTCTTTGTGTCCACCTAATGCTTGTATGTTTGCAATTGTGGCCACATCAACTCTAGCTACAACAGCTAATGAAAATTATGTTTTAAAATGCTAATTAGGATAATAATCAAAAAATAAAGGAGCATGCTACTTGCATGTTTGGGTTGGATGTGTGGACGTAGTTGTACCCCCACCTGCACTGGTGGATTGAGGGCCAACTGGCAGTGGTCCCACTTGACTACTTTGTGTCAGTAATTTTTCAAGCGCCTGCCTTGTTGCATCTAGGAATTATGCCACACAAAGGTCCTCCTCACCTTGATCTCCGCATTGAGCTTTTCCCCTTGCAACTCCTATTTGGGTGCTTCCAACTTGTGCAGCTAGTGGCTCCATTTCTGCAGAAGCTAATACATTGCCAATTATTTGAGGCCCTCTAAAAAAATAAAAAACGTCCATGTGACTCAATCCAAATCAATTTTTGTCACAATCTTCTGTTGTACCTTTAGGTGCAAGATTGTCCAAGTCTATCGGGTTTATCTGGCCTCCCGATCTTTTTTTTTGCCACCTTGTTCTTTCAACCTCTTTCTTGCCCACTCTAGTAGATGCAGGCACCCCCACCTTGCTTGCTTCACTTTCCTGTAGTGTAGAGTCCTTTGTAAGTACATAAAATAACCTGGAAGAGAAATCTTTTGGGAGACACTTGAGCTTGTACATACCGTCATTGTAGGCTTCTGCGGTTCTTTGGGTCCCCTTTGTTTGTCGTATGTCATCTACATTTCTTTCTCCTCTCGTGGGTGCTTCAAGAATAGTGGGCACTTCTTGTACACTTCCTCCGGCCACTTTTGATCCAACTAGAACTGCTCATATATTGATGTGTCTGAATCATTTATTGTGGCCCAATCCTTGCACTCGCCTGGAAAATGGCTCACGGCCTGGTTCGCCACTTCTACAGACATGAAACTGGCACATCCAAAAGGTTGAGCCCACTAGGTTAGTCTCTCCACTATGAAACACAAATATATCTCACAAAAAATAGTGTGTCATGAAAGCATACTGATACACATGCCGCTCCCTGTGTTTGCGCTTGGTTTCCTACGTGTGTCTAAAGAACTTATTCTCGTCGCACTCAATTGAGTAGAAATTTCTCCAGCGCCGTAAAATGTGGAGTCCAACTTCATGCATTTTGGACCACAGTGCCTCCCGTCTCAGCCAAGTCCTGAAAAAGCACACTTTCATCTACAGAAAAGAGCCCAAAACAAGTGTTTGAGCAATCACAACACGATTCAAAAGCAAAGCAACCTATTCATCATGGGTTTAGGGTGTGCTAAAGCATACGCTCAGGAATTCCCATCATGACACACATCCCCTTGTCGTCGCTTGCCAGAGCTTCCATAGACCTTACTTTATCATCCTCGGTCAACCCCGACGTTGCGAGGGTATATAGCCTCATCACCCCCAGGGGCTTCATCCCCTAGTCTAGAGTGGTGACAGTCCTGCAAACCAAAAGTGGCTTCAATAAAGAATCACTTTGTACACAAGCTTGTCATCTATAATCGTTGTCATTCCACATGTAATCCCCACAATTTACTTACTTGTACCATCTTGCCCCTAGTACAGGGTCAACCAACTTCAGGAGTTGATGCGTATGCTTCAAAAGCTTGTCGTTCACACTATAGTACGCTTTTCTCCATTTCTTTTGAAAGTCAACATCTGACAACTCACTATGGCTATGCATGACTAGACGCAAGTGTTTGTCATACGTGTCTTGCACATGCATTCGTTGCCTTGTCATCAAGCATATTACAAAAACTAGAGAAGGAAAGGGAAAAGTGTCCCATTATCGATCCTTACCTTCCACATCAACTGTGCAATGACTAGAAGAGGGTTTTTGTACCAATGCACTTTCGTAGCTGCCTTCTTCCTGTGGGTGTCCAGCTAGTGTTTCAACTCAGTTGACAATCTTTGGTGGATTGCCACATCTGATATAGCATCCAACACTCTGGCCTCGCAAATGAGGTCCAAAAAAGCGGTGGTGACAAGCCCCTTCTGTGCTAACTTGGAGTCAAAAGCAACATATTAAACAATCCTTAAGTGAGGGCGAGGCAAATAAAGACATAGTGCATTCATCAAGAATCATCGAACTCACCTGTTCGTTCTTGATAATTCAGACAACAAATCTCCTTCATGGCTACTAATGTTGAATCACCCAAATAAATGGACTACAATACCACCCTCTGTGGCGATGGTTCCCATCCCAAATGTAAAATAAGGAATTCGACAAGAATGCCCACTCTGTGTTCCTAATTTCTTCCTCAAATTCTTCGTGCTTTCGGAGCCAGTGCGCATTCTACTCCCTTTTCACATCCTCGTCCACGTCTCTCTTTTGCATCTTTGGTGTGGTGGTGGACACGATGAAGACACCCAAACCTGTCAAGTACCCACTCGAGAAGAATGTTTCTTGCATCTCTTGGGTGCAGGATGTGTTCTAGTGAATATATTGGGAGCAATTGACACGAGGGGATCGAGGGCAGAGGAATATTTTTTTCCACCTACAAGGAATTTTTTTAATTTAGCCCAGACATCCGTTCTCTCTCCGTGCCTTGAGATTATAGACCTTCAAAAGACCAAACTACTCACAGTGAATGATTGTAGCTGGTCCTCAATGCACTCCCACATGATTGTCTTGTCACAGGAGGCGCTCAATACCGTCTCTCCAAGGACACCCTCCTCGTCATCATCCTCGGACTCCTCTTTGGCCAGTCGCTTTGGCGCACGTTGACCTCTGCCTTTGCCGCATCACCCCTAGGAAGAGGGTGTGCTCTCACTTTTGCTACGCTTGTTGAAGGAACTATCCTCATTTTCTTCCTCCTCCTCTTCTTTGATTGAATTGTCTCACATCACAAGTTTCCTCTTTCCTTTGGATTCCCGCTTAGAAGCACTGGCGGTAGCCCCATTAGATGTCACCAAGGCTTCATGGAGTTTCGAGGATAGGCCTCCCATCGATGATGCACTGATAAGAATCTGCACATCCGAGGGATTGAGCCGAATCGTCCTTCTTCGTCTACCTCCCCCTTGCATTGAAGTAGCACCCCTGGGACCACGCAGTCTTCCTCTCGCAGAAGTTGCACCCCTCGTCGGAGGCATGTCCTCATCATCAGGTTGGGCTATATCATTAAGTCTCTATTCATAGAAATTGGTAAAATGGGTTCAAGAAAATCCAACAAAGCCCACTCTAAGTTGATGCAAAGGAAGGACATGATAGAAGAGCTCACCACTTGTTTAACGGGCTGTACGAGTAAGGCGTTCTCTTTGAGGTCCATCAGTCCCATCCTTGTTGATTCCTTTCAATGGGGCTTTATCATACATGCACAAAATGATGACACCAACGTCACTGGACCGAATGCCTTCCGACTCATGTGTCTCACGGATGTGCATCTGAGCCATGGGATCATATTTATCATCATACAAGATGATGATGTCATCTCGCTTGAATACAGGTGATGCCATTCTTGCTAGGATGCGGATTGAGGATATGGTACAAAGTTAGGGTTTGCAAGACCTACATTTATGGCACAAAAACCCTCATTACAAGACAAAAAAGAGAAAGATAGAGGCCTTTCTAAGGCAGAGAGAGAGAGAGAGAGAGAGAAAGAGAGAGAGAGAGAGAGAGAGAGAGAGAGAGAGAGGGAGAGAGGGAGGGAGGGAGGGAGGGAGGGAGGGAGGGAGGGAGAGAGAGAGAGAGAGAGAGAGAGAGAGAGAGAGAGAGAGAGATGGGAGTGTGTGTGTGTGTGCATTTGTGTGTGTGTGTGTGTGTGTGTGTGTGAGAGAGAGAGAGAGAGAGAGAGAGAGAGAGAGAGAGAGAGAGATGTGTGTGTGTGTGTTTAGATTAAAAAGTCCCATCCATAATTGAGCCATACAATTAATTCCATCAATTGGATAAAAAGTTTTTTTTAAAAAGGGAAACATATGAGAAAAAAAATGTTTATTAAGACATCTAAGTTGAAAAATGCAATAACCAAAGTTTGCAAAAAATTTTACCAAAATTAAGAATTTTCAATAATATTGAGTTTGACAAACATGGTATTGAAAAAAGATGTCGAATCCTCAAGCAATCCATGTTCTGAGGTCAGGGTCCACTTACCTGCCACCATTCAAACAAACTAGATGTTAGAACATCATAGTTATGATTGGGTAGACAGGTAATGCCTGTTTTCCCCGGCTTGTTATCACTTTACCTAGGAATATAGACAACCATATGGATTCTTAGATTATATATATATAAAGTTTAAGTCACAAGTGGACTAAGGAGCAAATCAGTGCATGGGTTGAGAAGGGAGATTAGTGAAGGTATGGGAGGATTAGTGTGCTTGGTGCATGGGTTGATTAAAAAGATAGTGTAAAGGAGAGATTTCATGGGGGGTTACTTAAAATAATAATTCATAGTTGAGGAAGTATACATGTGTGTGTGTGTGTGTGTGTGTGTGTGAGAGAGAGAGAGAGAGAGAGAGAGAGGGGGGGGGGGGGTACCTTGATAGCTCACTCACAAAGTGAGTATCATGGGGGGGAAGCTTTTCCCAAAAGCATGTTTTTTTTGTTTTTCCAAAAGCTTGTTAATATATATATATATATATTTTTTAAAAAAAAGGAAATTTTGTAAAAAAGGGGCCATGCTTGGCGCCAAACATGGCCCCTTTTTAAAAATATATATTTTTAAAACAAGCTTTTAGAATTTTGTTTAAAAAATCTCCAAAAAAAGGGTGAAGTTGGTGCCCTCCTATGGACGCCAACTTTTCCCTTTTTTTTTTGTTATTTTCATCCCAAAAATATAAAACAAGTCCAAAAATGAAAAAAATTGCACAATTTTTTACCCCTAGCAAAGACGGCCCTTTTTGAGGGCGTTCCACTCAAATTTGGCCAACGTCACTTTCAAGAAGTAATTCATGCATAGATCTAGTTATGCCGTCGATTTTTCTTCAAAAAGTTTGGAAATCGGAGTTAGTAGGCAAAAGTTATGGCTGTTTTACTATTTGGCAAAATTTCTATATAATTTTTACTAGTTTTCATGTTTTTCTATAGGCTTGCTTGCCTTTCACACAAATCACCTACACTTTCTAATTGTTACATAATTGTGATTGCTATGCCAAGAGCCAAGATGCTCATTTTTTGGGGGTCTTTAAAAGCTTTTTTTGGTTTTTGGGGTGGAGGTGTGGGGTATACTGTTTTTTTAAATATTTGACAACAAACAAATTTAAAAAAATGGCATCTTCACCCTTACACCTATTCTTGCATTAAATACTCATTGAATGCTATTTGTCAGACATCAACTATATAGAGACCCCCTACCCCCCCCCCCCCCCCCCAACATCTCTCTCAAGCTCTCGTTCTCTCTCAACTCCTCCTCCATACCCTAGCTCTTTGTCTCTCTCTCTCTCTCTCTCTCTCTCTCCGATCCCTCTTGAAATGGCCGGCCCAACTGGTGCAGGGTCTAGCAACCTCAACAAAGTGCGGATCTATTTGAACTGCTTCTCATCGGAGCCAATGATAGGATATGCAAATGGCAGAACCGTTGTGCTAAGTGAGGATGACCCCGTGATAGGCAAGGGCATTTGTGTGATGGCCATCACACATGTAAATGGCCGCCTGCAGACTACGCAATTGGAAGCCATTTAGGAGAGTGGATTGGGGTAGTTGTACATGCTTAACACAGAGTTGTCATGTGACTATGTGCTAGAGAGAGGAAAGAGTGCACCTGCCCATGCTCCACCCATAATAGATCTCACCCAAAGCCCAGCCAATTTGAGGCAGAGAGCATGCGAGTTGGACCCATCATTTCGAGCACAAGGGAAGGCAACCATTGCACAAGCTACACCCACAATAGCTCTCACAGTGGCTAGCCCAAGAAGCCCGAGCTCGACAAGCCATGTGAACAACCATTAGGAGGCCCTGGCACGGTACTGATCGATGATGACAATGATATAGTAGCCACAATGGAGGGTCCTCAAGTAGTCCATTAGCATGTCGTCATACATCAAGTCTTTTGGGGGACATCATCAACTTATCAACAACTGTTGCACAATTCAACCACAGTGGAGAAGTTGATTGAAGTTGCAACAATGTACAATAGGAACGTTGAGTTCAAACTACCACCCACGCCGCATGGAGCGAGTGCAATGGATGGCATGGAGCAAAAGTATGATGGCTAACTAGCATAGTATTGCATATGTTAACTAGGATAGCAAAGCATTGTGATGTCTCTTGAGGTGACTCACATGTCGTGGGGATCTTGGGGGGATGCCGTCGAAGCCTCTACTCTTAAACAACTCCTTGTGGGAGTTCTGTATTCACAAACCATCCACTTGTGTCACCCAAGCATCTACCAGATCGTGTGCAAGTGATTTCACAAGGGAAGGGAAGAGAGGGGAGAAAGGAGGAAAAGGGGAATGAGAACATGAGAGGGAGGAGATGGGGGTAGGGGGATTACCACTCTCCTAAAGCCTTTGAACAAGGTACACTTTTTTGGCATCTCAATCTTCATCACCATTACCTTGGGTTTTCTTTCAATTATTTGATACTTTTGCCTTTTCTCTTGTCGTTCCTGGATAAAGACAATGGCATTCTACGTCTTTGTTAGAATTTGGAGCAAATGCATGCCCTTTTTCATGCTTATCCCTTGTTTAATATTGATCCTGGTGGTCTAAAGTCCCAATCCTAGCACATATGAAAAGAAACCCCTAGCCTAGCCACTATGGCAAATTGCTTGTATTGCATGTTGGTCTTTAATGAAAATTTACAAAATTTCCCAATACACTAATGCCATGTCCAATGGAACAAGATCAAGTAAAAAAGATGTTTACAAGGAAGATTGTTATCTCTCGACTATAACGGGTGATATTGGAATTCCATCGAAGGCCAATGCAACCCAAGCGATTTACCATCGAGCATTTCTTTTCATGTGCTAAAGTTCATGTGATGAGGATGTAGAAATTATATTTTCATGTGCTAATGATGAGGAAATATGCTGGTAGCCAATGTCATATGCTAGATAATGCTATTAAGCACCTACAATTGCTAGTAACCCCTGTCACAATGTAGATAGTTCTTGCATGTGGTAGTTCCTAGTTAGTATTCAGCATCTGATCTACTAATTATTACCTACATAAAATAGTTCCTATTAATATTTGCATGTGGCGATATTTGGTTGTCTCATTAGTACCTACGTATGGTTTATGTTAGGTAGTGTTAAAAAATGTTTAGTCTATTCATCCATTCTTTTGATGGCATGTTGAGTTCTTTCATTGATTTAAAGCCCACAATTCAAAGTGTAAAATTTAGTTGTAGTCATTTGAATAGTTTAAGCCTTTTCTTTTTGTCATTTGAATCACTTAATCCTTTTTTTTAATGCAAGTTGAAGGATCGGTACGCATGTATACCATGTACAAATGTCCTTTTTCAAAGATGCCTTGAACTTGCTGTGCTCTTAGAACTTTGACCTCCATGTAAGGAGTTGTCAATGCAAATGCAAGTCTTTACAAGTGGGGACAAAAGCAATGACTGTTCTATTCTCGACACTTACAAAGCTCACTCATTTGTGGGAATCAATGATCTTCCCAAAACAAAAGGATGAAACCTTCCACTAGAGTAAGTGTTTAGAGGGTAGATGCAAGGATTATGGCACAAAGACATTGGCCTACTACCCCTAGAGATTGAAAGGCAAGAGAAGACCATTATTATGAAATTTTTTGAATATGTAAATGTTTCAATTAGCATGGAAACCAAAAGAAGAGGAAAGATCTATTGAACAAAGAGATGTAGTGAGGGATTTTTTGGTGTTCTTGAAGAGAAAAATGAAATACTTCATCAAACATATCTACATAATGTTAGGAGAAACATGATAAAATGGAGCAACAATGCGAGAAGAAAATTGCATGAAATACACAATACAAAAAGCACATGGAATGGAAGAGACAAAGAGACATTTATATATGTGGTTTACCAGTGTGGGCTACGTCCATAAAGAAATAGCTAAGTCCTGTGTCTTTCTTATCTAGCAAGTGAGAAGATACAAAATACAAGCAGTATATCCACTCCTCTCCTACTATGTGAGCTACACCCTTATCTTACAATTTTAACCACACAACTCATAAGCAAATCATGCGCCAATTTTTATGTATTTTTTGGCTTCGGGGTCGTTGGCCTCCCTTGGAACCCCCCAACGACAGTACTAGGGGGGTGTTCCACCCCCCCCTTATGCCTCCTTCATGGGATGGATATAAATCGTCTAGGTCCAAATCATGGCCAAAAAATGATATCTGAAAAAGGATCAGGCTCCACATACAACAATCTCCCACTTGGAGATTGATCATAGTAACTCCACTATTACTACATTCATTGAAATTCTTTAAATCTAGCTATCCATCATATAGTTCCTCATTCTTGAAGACCAATTGAAATTGAGAAAGAGCTCAAGTCTCCTTGGTTACCACCTTAGTCAATATGTCTATAAGATTCTAGCTATGTGTATCTTTTCCCGCTTTAACTGTCCATCCTCCAAAATCGATTAGATGAAATGAAATCTGAGCTGTATATGTTTGGTTCTTGATGGAAGGCTGAATTCTTTGCGAGGTGAATAGTACCCTGGCTATCAATGTACAAGCTACAATTTTCTTGCTTCTTCCCATTTTCCCCACAAACCTCTCCAACCGAATCATCTCTTTACTAGCCTCTATAACTACAATATATTATGCTTTTGTTGTAGAAAGTCCAACAACCTTTTGCATTCTGTGTTTGCATTTGTCTTTCTTCCTTTTCTACAAGTGATATTTATACATAACATTCTCACTGAATACAACATCTCTGCTCCTAATGATTTTGTTACTTTCATAATCCCACAAACAATAACCAAACTCACTACCTCCATATCCAATAAAGATGCACTTCTTGGATTTTGCCTCAAGCTCTGTTCTCGATTCCTTATTAACATGGACAAATGCTTCACAACCAAAAACCTTCAAAAGAGAATAGTTAACCTTTTTACTTGTCCATGCCTCTTCTAGAATGCCACCATCTAAGGAACTTGAAGGCGATCTATTTATCAAGTAAATAGCTCTATTCATTGCTTTAGCCCAAAGCTATAAGGGCAGCCCTATGTGTAGTCTCATGCTCCTTCCACGCTTCATGATTGTTTCATTCATCCTCTCTGACATTGCACGGTGCTTCCGGAGTTTTCTTCTCTTTAAGAATTCCATTGTATTGTATGTGCAAAAAACACAGTCTAATTAAACTAATCAAAGCTGCTAGAAAACAAAACATTTCTACGATCGGACTAGTCACATAACTAGTGTCTGACCTGAACAGGGCTCTAAAAGTTAGATAATAATAATTGGTGTCTGACTTGAACATGGCTCTAAAAGTTAGACAATAATAATATATTGTTGTTCATTTCTATAGTTCTATTCAACCACAATTTCAATCATGTAACTACTACTACTAAGCTAGTTTAGGACAGTCACATATAATCAAGCTAGTAATTAAACTATTCAAAGCTAGTAGTAAAATAGAACAATTTTAGTTTAGGAAACTCACATATAATCAAGCTAATAATTAAAATAATTAAGGTAATAATTAAACTAATCAAGCTACTAGTAAAGAAAAACAGTCGGGTTGGTTTAGGACAGTCACAATTTCAACCACCGGGATTGTGTCTAACCTAAATTAGGTTGTACATGCAAAAAACATAGTCTAATTAAACTAATCAAGCTAATAATTAAACAAATCAAAGATACTAGAAAACAAAACAATTTCCACTACCGGGCTAGTTTAGGATACTCACATAACTAGTGTCTAACTTGAACAAGCTCTGAATAGGGCTCTAACAATTAGACAATAACAATACATTGCTATTTATTATTGTATTTTTGTTCAACCGTAATTTTAATCATGTAACTACTCTTGGGCTGGTTTAGAAAAATCATATATAATCAAGCTAATAATTAAACTAATCAAGCTTGTAATTAAGCTAATTAAGATACTAGTAAAACAAAACAATTTTAGTTTAGGACAATCACATATAATCAAGCTATTAACTAAACTAATCAAGGTAATAATTAAACTTATCAAGCTACGAGTAAAGTAGAACAAGCAGGCTAGTTTAGGACAGTCACAATTTCAACCATTGGGCTAGTGTTTGAACTGAACCAGCTCGGTGATATATTATTGTATGTGTAAAAAATACAATCTAATTAAACTAATCAAGATTATAATTAAACTAATTAAAGCTAGTAGAGAACAAAAAAATTTCTACTGTCGGTCTAGTTTAGGACATTCACATAACTCGTATCTGACCTAAACAAGCTTGGTGACATATAACAATTATATATTAACAATATGTTATTATTCACTTTTGTATTTTTGTTCAATAACAATTTCAATCACGTAACTGTCATTTGACTTAAACCAGCTTAGTGATGTTCCACTAACCACCAGTTTAGTTTAGGATAATCACATTAAGTCCAAGCCAGCCTAGTTTAGAAATTAATTTGTATGTGACCTGAACCACTGGAAAATTAAATTTAAATAATTTACCTACTAGGAAACACAACATTTTCAACCATAGAGCTAGTCATCAATTAGATAATAATATATTGCTATTCTATTGCAAAATATATTGATGTTAATTTAGTTCAACCATGCTAGTTAGGACAATCATATACGTGGTCTTTGACTTGGACCAGCCATGGTTGCATGATCTTCCAAGCACAGGGATGGTTTAGGATAATTACATTAACTTCAAGCCAGCTTGGTGTAGAAATTGAACATTCAAAAACTCAATCACAAACAACCACTGAGCTAGTTTAGGACAATCACATGATTTTCTAGCCTATCACTGGGCTACTTTAGGGCAATCACATTAAGTCAAGCCAGCCAGTTTTTAAATTAAATAATTAAACTATTCCAAAACTCAATCATAGACAGTTTATTTTAGGCAACCATTGACATACTATATCTAGCATGTGTATGATGTGATCGTCAAACTTGTTGCATCTCGTCCACTTTTTGCAGATATCCTTCTTATTTCAAATTGGGCTAATTGCGCATTGCTTCCACTGTGTGTCCAACAACTAGAGCCATGTTGGACTTCTAATCGACAACATCTTCAACATTGTGCACCCATGCCATTTCTCCTATGTTTCAAGGGACACCAACATAGCTAATGTCACCCTCTTTACAGCTAGTTGATCTAATCTCATGTTCTTCTACTCTGATGGCATGCATCTACAACCTCTTCTTGTTAGTGCTCAACAAGGAGTCTTGTTTCTTCTCATTGTTTCTCCCTTTGCAAACATTGCAAAAGTATCTTCTATTGTCATTTCAATGCCATACCATTTCTTTTCTTGACTGGCAATCTATTGCTTATGCCTTGACCAAGCTTTTCACCTTTCCTATCTCATAGCCTTTATCTACTTCTCTTGCAAGCCATGATGAGCTGCATCTTGCCATAGACACCATGAGTTATGGGCATTGCTAGTGGTATGAGGTTGCCTCGTTGGAGGGGTAGCAGATTCCATCATTGGAGAGATTGTTGGGGCAGACTATTAGGAGGTTATGGGCTATGGCGTAGACATTGGAGCAGGCTTGCAGGACATGGTGATGTTGAGGCCCGTGGAGTCTTGTTTGGAGCTATGATGGCAGCTCGTACTTCACAGTTGGAGCTCTTTTGGGCGGCTGTAGGGAGTCGTCATCTAGAGAGGCTACTGTTGCATACAGGAGCTGAAGGTTTTGAAGGCACTATGGTCACCTTGGAGGTAGAGCAGAAAGCACCTCAATTTAAAGCAATCCAAAAATCCATAGAATTCATGGGGGGACAATGAATGTGTAAAGCATTGTTGTGTCTATTCGAAGTACCTAATAATAGTCCCATGAAAGCTACAAAGCAGTGAGTGCACTAACCTGAAGTCCCTTAAGAAGATGGACATGATGACAAAATAGAGGGGAGAGGAGAAGAGTGGAGATGACGAGAGAGGGCACAGCTAGAGAGCACACCACAAATGACTAACTATACACTAGATTTAGTTGAAAATGTAGAATATATATACAAACCCATTTAGGGTTAGGGTTAGGGCATCTGTCGATGGAAGTGCTAAAGTGTAGAAGATGGCTAGTCGTCTTGCAAAGATGGCAGTTGAGCATGGCAGCTTGTTCGTTGAAAAGGTCTATCATGCTCCCTTCGTCCGTCGTGAGTGTTGCATGCAGCTGGTGTTGCTAGGCAGTGGCCTTTTGCTGATGTTGTGAGCCGCAGTTTCTAGGCAGAGGTTGTGAGTTGCAGTTGTAATAGTTGATGGATCCGTTTCGCTAAAGGTGGCATGGGCGTCAGCTTGAGGGACTCCGTATCGTTGATACTGTGAGGCCGTTGATAATGGATACCAGGAGAGGGATTTGCTGCGAGCCTTTGGAGACTTAGCTCTCTACCTTGATAGGATGCTGGAAGCTATAGAAAACTGTGGACAAAGCACTGTGGTGCATTCGAAGGTTGCATGGGCTGAGCAGAGCCATTGTTGATTGTCGACCAGACTATGTGGGAGCTAGTTGAAGCTCATAGATTGTTGCTATGCTTATTGTGAACATAGGGTTGCCTTGTCTTCTTTAGCAAGCTATCATGGGACCTCTCTAAAATGGAACTTAATCTATATCTCTCAGAAGAAAGAAAGAAAGAAAGAAAGAAGGGATGAATAGAAATCCTCACAATTTCTTGTCTCAATGGAAACACCTCTCTCTCATGGACGGAATGAATGGATGGAATTTTCTCTCAACAGAAGAGAATGGATGTCTTTCATCATCAGAATGAAAGAATGGAGGCTCAATCTCTCAATCTCTTTTGCTCTCACAAGAAGGATGGCACCTCAGTAGAAGGCAAAATCAAGCTCTGATACCATGACAAAATATGAAGAGGGGAGAGGAGAAGAGTGGAGATGAGGAGAGAGGGCATAGTTAGAGAGCACACCACAAATGACTAACTGTACACTAGATTTAGTTGAAAATGTAGAATATATACAAACCCATTTAGGATTAGGGTTAGGGAATCTAACCCTTTCCTTTATAGCACTCTATATGTGTTAGTGCTATGCACATGTAATCACATGATGTTGAGCATGGTCTCTCAACACAGGATGTTGCGTGGTGGACAGGATGCTTCACACGCTTTTTCTGCCTAATCTCTTTCGATATACATCTTTCTTATTGAGGGACACCCTTGTTTCCTAAGTCCAAAATGCAAAGGAAGTATCCTAAACCTCCTGTGTAATGTTGCTACATCATCGTTGTTGTCTTTAGCACACCATTAGCAACAACATTCCCTAATCTTTGATGAACATATGAGATTTTACAGAGTAAAAATTCCCTCTATGGACACCCAAAAGCTTCAATTATTTTGTAATGTTATATTCTTGGCATTTTGTTCCATTAGAATTCATCACCATCATCAAGGTAGACCTTTTGAAGAAAACTTCATTAGAGGTTCGTGGTTGCTTGACATGGCTTAACGTGCTGTGGATGTTGGATACAATTGCTCCTTGCAACTAAAGTGCATCATTGGCATTGTGCAAATGCTTGACATGCAGATGAGAAATGATTTGTTTAAAGATATCCTTTCTAGCTACTGAGTCCATTATGCTTGTCTGTTTTAGCAAGAATGACACAACCTCATTCGCTATCTTTCATCTCTTGTGTCCACGTCAACTTCAACATTAGCCTAATCTGCAATACCTTGCTTCATCCTTTCTTTCTGTCGATGCTTTCTTTTCTGTGCAGCCTCATATTCTCTGACAGTGTTTACCTCTTGTTTGCAACTGGTCAGATGCATTAGTGTCCTTGCATTAACATCCTCTAATGCAAAAGGCAAATATGTCAGACACACCTACAAAAAGGAAACATAAAAGATCACTATCTAGATCACTAGTTTCATTTTGAAAGATCAATCAAGAACAAAAAAACCAATGTATTTCTTGCAGCACAAGCACCTACCATTTCATTGACAAAGAAAGAACTACAAGAAACACAGAGCTTGTAAGAAAAGACAGTGCAGAGAGAGAGAGAGAGAGAGAGAGAGAGAGAGAGAGAGAGAGAGAGAGAGAGAGAGAGAGAGAGAGAGAGAGAGAGAGAGAGAGAGAGAGAGAGAGAGCTTGCAGTGCTCTCAAAGTAGTGTTAAAGCAATGTGCGGACAGAGAATTGCAACAAGATAGAGCTTGGAAGAGCAGACATCATGCGCTGCGCACACACACATACACACATGTATACTTTCCCACTGATGAATTACTCTTTTATGTACATCTTGTGAAATCTCCCCTTTATACTCTTTTTTTAACCACCCCACACACCAAGCACACTAATCCTCCCATAACTCAATCATGCAAAAGAGCTCAAATGAAGTAGTACATTCAAACATACATACAAGGAATCGAATAAATGCATGAATATAAATATACATTGCAAAGAAAGAATGAGTACACACATATCTTCTAGTACCATATGGATCTTAATCATTTTGAAGTAAAACATTACACATATAGAAAAATAAGAACACACCTCGCTTTATCATTGATGCAATTGGGGATGACACTAGTTGTGTGCTACAAGATGGCCTCTTTGTATAAGCTTGAAAAATGGAAGAGAGGATGGGAGAAGTAGGTGGCTCTAATATGGAAAGTAGAGGGGGAGAATTTGAAAGGTAAATGTTCCTAGTAACTATCACTGTCACTTAGCACTATATTATTAGTCTTAAATAGCATAACATGTAATGATGCACTAAGGACACTTCATAATGGATTTTTTAATTAAAAAAAGGCCTTTTCAAAACTTTATTGCATCACTTTGAGAGCTTATATTAATTTGCAATATCCATTGCAAAAACTACTCTTATTAAATGCATCACATATGTGTCACTACTTGCATTTACAATGCTTGTGTGTGTGTGTGTGTGAGAGAGAGAGAGAGAGAGGAAGACAAAAGACAACATTTGGTAGTAGTGGTTGGTCACCCTCCTTGACGCAGCCTACAAAATGTTAGTCAAGGTCATGACTCTATATTTGCGGTCCTCATCTACTATTTTTTGCATGATAGCAAAGCATATTGACAACATCTTCTCATTTTCACAGGTTATTGATTCGGCACAAATAAGTCTTGGCCTCTTGCAATACTTTGTATCTCAAGGGAAGACTAGGCCTTATTAATCTAAGATGCAGAGAGGGGTCATCATAGGCAATCTTATTGTGTGAACCCTTACTCTAAGGTCATGGCCTTGGAAGACCATTTTGCAACATGATCTACTTGCAAATAGTCCAAGGATGGGGAGTAAAGGTAACAATCCCCTCAGAGAAACTTTATGCTTTTTTTAAAACCACCCCACACAACAAGCACACTAATCCTCCCATACCTCTACTAACCCCTTCTCAACCCATCTCTCATTTTCTCCTTACTCCACTTGTGACTTGAACATTTTTTAAATTATCTAAAAATCCATTTGGCTGTCTATATTCCTAGGTAAAGCGATAACAAGCCAGGGAAAACATGCATTACTTGTCTACCCAAACATAACTATGTTGTTCTAACACCTAGTTTGTTTGGATGGTCGCAGGTAAGTGGACCCTGACCTTGGAGCCTGGACTACCTAATGGATTCGACACTATTGTACTATTTCTTTGCTTAAAGATTGCGAACTCAATATATAGAAAAATCCTATTGTCAATCCTTTGGCTTTTCTTACCAAAATTTTGGATTCCAATATTGTTAAATGTTACTTCAATTTAGTTTTCTTAAAACATTTTCAATCCATTGCTTGTTATAATTATCCAAATGATTGAATTAATTGTATGGTTCATTTATTGATACGATTATTAAATCTAAACGCATACACTAATCTCCCAACTAGCCTTTGGTCACGGGCTAGTACCATACAAATAATTCGTAATCATAGGATAATTTTAAGTATGGTCAAATGTTTGTCATTGGAATTATTTTGCATCCCTTTCCTTTGTTTACTAAATGAGTACTTTTTATGTGCAAAAACATTAATTCCAAAAATTGGGTTATGCATCTACTAATGGCATCACTTTTATATCACTTTTGACACTTATCATAGAGATCCCTTTTTAAGTTCCACATGGTGGGCTTACTCCCCACCATGTGGTCTTACCTCTGGGTTGGAGGTGGGCCACACACAAAAAAAAAAAAAGAAAGAAAGATTTGTAAATGTATCTCACACACACTTATTTCTTTACATACACACACACACACACACATGTATACTTTCCCACCAATGAATTATTTTTTAATGTACACCTTGTGAAATCTCCCCTTTATACTCTTTTTTAACCACCCCACACACCAAGCACACTAATCCTCCCATACCTCCACTAACCCCTTCTCAACCCATGCTCTCATTCGCTCCTTACTCCACTTGTGACTTAAACATTTTTTAAATTATCTAAGAATCCATATGGTTGTCTATATTCCTAGGTAAAGTGATAACAAGCCGGCAAAGATAGGCATTACATGTCTACCCAAACGTAACTATGTTGTTCTAACACCTAGTTTGTTTGGATGGTGGCAGGTGAGTGGACCTTGACCTTGGAGCCTAGACTACCTAATGGATTCGACACTGTTGTACTAATTTTTTGCTTAAAATTTTCAAATTCAATATATAGGAAAATCTTATTGTCAATCCTCTTGCTTTCCTTACCAAAATTTTGGATTCCAATATTGTTAAAGGATTCTTCAATTTAGTTTTCTTTTAAAAAAATTAATTCGTTGCTTGTTATAATTATCCAAATGATTAAATTAATTGTATGGTTCATTTATTGATAAGATTATTAAATCTACACACACACACACACACACACACACACAGAGCTTGTAGTAGTAGAAGAGATAGGTAGGCCAAGAGACACAAGAGTGAGCTTGTAGGCCAGAAGACATGAGACAAAGTAGGGAGGCACAGTCAAGGGAGAGCCAGAGTAGCCAAAGATCGTGGCCAAGGGAGAAGATGTAGTTACAAGACAGCCAGGACCACAAGGATGTGGTATGTTAGTTTTTTATCACTTATCACTTGCAAATGCAAGTTGCAAATGCAACGTGCTTTTACTCAAAAAGCATTTTACATGGACTATGCTTTTTAGTCCAACCAAACATGCATACACCCTACCCTCTTCTCTTCTCCTCCCATCAAGTGCACATTAGCATGATGCTTGAAGAACCCTTCAGCTACCACAACTAAAGTATGGTGTGATGGTCTAGAGGGGTTCTTCTTTTGAGGTAGCAACAACAACTCTTACAATAAGTACCTGGGTGTACTATTTGCATTGCCACCTATCTTTCGTGAATTTTGTCTACTAAAATTGGCATTGCCCTTGTACTTCTTTCCAACATATCACCTGTGCTGTAAGAAACTAGGGAAACCTATTAGAAATAATTGAAAGACAATGTTATATATTTGAGATCCAATCTGTTCAGCCTAGAAGGTCTCTTGCTCTATGATAAATGTTGTGAAAATCACAATTTTTATGTGACTAGCTCACTGTAGTAGCTTTTGTATGGTACCTCTAAGAGCCCTTCCTTTTAAAACTATGGTTCCTTCCTCCTCATTTTTCTCACCTTACTCCTCTTCCATTCCAAACCTTAACTCTAGCTTCTTATCCCAACTCTCAATTATGCAATTCTTCTTGTTTGATCTTATGACTCTATCTTTGTGCTCATTACATACTGCATTCCATTGTTTCATCTTCACTACTGCATTGACATCATTGTCAAATGATGGTCTTTTAGTACATGTTTGCTCCAACCCAAAGAAATGCATCAAACTACTAATCCACCATGCTTACAAGATCACGAGCTTGGGCATCCTATTCTAGCATCCTTTTGTGACTCATGTGACCTTCATTTTGAAATTATACAATCTATCCCTGATCTCTTTTATGGTCTTTATCTCTCTCTCCTATACAAGCTATCTATTTTATCTAGTAATCGCTCTCAAAGTACTTGGTGCTTGTGCTTAGAGACAATGGAACCTTCCATCCCATAGAAAAAAGTGTGTGAAAGTTAGAAAATTAGATACAATATCTACACATATAAAATCCATGTGCTAATGCAATATGTGGTTTACAAGATATAGTGCATGAGACAAAATCCATGCAAAACAAAAAAGACAAATACCAGCTCCCAATTTGAGAGAGTCCAAGGACTTGACCCTAAGTACAATCCCATCTATCTCTTGTGCCTTGTGAGCACAAGGCTAGGGACAACTCTACAAGCCAGACCTTGCATGCCTAGCTAATGATAGTAGAGGATAAATTACCTCCCAAATCACAATAAGTTGCAAATAAGCTGGTGACATGCTCATATAGAGGAGGCGATATTAGTACCACCAATAATATAAACAAATACTATTGATAACAAATAGGTTATTGGCTATAACATGACTTCTATTAGTGAAAACAACGCTCTATACCACCAACAATATTGATGGTACCACTAAGAAAATTTGCACCAAACTTTCCAATTGGTAGTATCCCTTTTAACAATGGTAGTACCAAAAACTACTTATAGATGTTGGCAAGTTAATAGTAGTATGATTAGCACTTATTAGCGGTACGAGTCATTTCATCAATGGTAAATAGCTAGTTAGTGCTAATAGTGGTACGAGTCATTTCATCAATGGTAAATAGCTATTTTCCCTTTAAGACCGACAAGGTTTTTTCATCATCACATACATGATTTCATGAACATGATGTTCACAAATATAAATAACACAAAAAGTTTTGTGATTACGTAATCCTTGGTCCTCTCAGCTTTTCAAATTCACCTCCTATAGGCTGTATACATTCAATGCATAAGCTATGGTTGCATCACTTTTATTTCCAACATCATAGAGCCATGCTTCAATTGAAATAATAAAATAAACCTTTTGAAATTTTAGAGAGAGAGAGAGAGAGATCATATCAATGTCTGTGGGCAGAGAAAATGACCCATGGTGATGGATAGGTAGATAGATCATATTAATGTTTGTGAGGGCCAAAATGCCCCGTTTGAGGGGGGGGGGGGGGAGAGAGAGAGAGAGAGAGAGAGAGAGAGCTCTAGAGAGAGAGAGAGAGAGAGAGAGAGGGATAGGATTGAGAAGAAGACCTATGAGTTCTTCTTCTTCATCATCTTCTTTTTGCTTAATAATCAATAATAGAGGAGGAACACACCCTGCAAAACTCATTCTCTCTCCCTCCTTCCTCTCTCTATCTTTCTTGAAAGTTTGAACAAAGGCATGGTTACTATGGATAAGATAGTTACTTGACTTTAAGTTGGAAGTGGGGAAGATGCATAGACTAATGTGGATAATGAAGTTTCAAATTTCAAATTGCAATGAAAAAAAGGGAAATTAAGAAATTCATGAAAAAACTATTGTCAGAATTTCAAATTTTGAGCTTTCTCATGTGAGGTAAAGATTTGAAATTCCAATCTAAATCAAATAAATTTGAAATTTTGCATTAAAAAAATAAGTATCAAAGGTTAGTTTTAAACTCAACCATGAGTATCCTCCACGGTGCTTGAGGCTCTCCTCTCATGAAGGGAGAAGGTTAGTTTTAAAACCATCCTCGGGTATCCAAGGCCTCAAGCAAGTTGGAGGATAGTCAAGCTTGGTTTTGAAACCTCCTAGGTACCCTCCACTATGCTTGAGTCCCTCTCTTAGGAGAGGTTCTAGCAAGGATCAACGGCTCTCCCTTCCTCTTAGGAGACATGCTACCAAGGGTGCAAAAGATAGGTGCCATTAAGGATCCAAGGCTCTGCCTTGCTCTTAGGAGAGGTGCTAGAAAGCTTAGTTTTGAATCATGTTCCATCACTAAGGCCTTATTTGCCATAAGGAGAGGTGCTACAATGATTGATTTTCATTGACCTTGACTATCCTACACCTTGCTTGAGGCTCTCCTCTCCCAAAAGGGGAAGTGCCACTGAGATCAGCTAAAAAAAACCATCCTTGGGTTTCCATGGCCTAAAGAAAGATGGGGGATATTCAAGGTTGTTTTAGAAACAAACTTTATTATCCTCATCCATTGCCAAGGGAGACTTTATAAAGTGAATTGGTGATGGAGAATGGTACCCAAGGTTGGATATCTTATTTATGACCAAGAATCCCTCACAAGGGAGGTGCCTTGGGTATCCTCCACCTTGCTTGCTATCCTTTCCTTCTTGAATACCCAAGGTTGGTCTTAAAACCAAACATGGGTAGCTTGCTCCATTGTCCAGGATATCCTTACTCTTAAGAGAGGTGCTAACACTAAGGCTGGTTTTAAAACTGACCTTCACTCTCACTGCATTGCTTGAGATGCTCCATTTTCAAAAGGAGAAGTGTCACCAAGGTTAGATTTGAAAGGAGACCTTTCATTTCCAAAATGAGAGGCAAAAGGAGAAGTGCTTGAGGCCCTCCCTTCTAAAAGGAGAAGTGCCAACAAGGTCAATTTTGAAACTAAGCTTGACTATCTAGGGCCTCTAGCAAGGTGGAGGATAGTGAATTGGAGGAGGATACCCAAGGTTGGTTTGAAGATCGATATGTTACTTCACCTTTAGGCATATCACTTATAGGTTACAAAACTAAGCCTGGTGGCACAAGAGATGGCCTACGAGAGATGATGTTAAACATGACAAAGAAATTGATTATCCTTTATCTACTTCTTCAAGCACAAACCCAAGGATCTAGATCAAGTGCATAGCTAAATAAGGAGTAGAGAGAGAGAGAGAGAGAGAGAGAGAGAGAGAGAGAGAGAGAGAGAGAGAGAGAGAGAGAGAGAGAGAGAGAGAGAGAAGAAGAAGAAGAAGACATGTGACTTCTTCTTCTTCTTCTTCTTCTTGCACAATAATCAATGATAGAGGAGGAACACACCTTGCAAAATCCCTTCTCTCTCCCTCCTACCATCCCTCTCTCTTTCTTGAAAGTTTTAAAAGAGGCAAGGTGCATGTTGATAAGATAGCTTCTTGACTTTGAATTAGAAGTAAGAAAGATGTACAAACAAATGTGGATAACAAAGTTTAAAATTTCAAATTTCAATGAAAAAAGCAAGTTAAGAAACTCATGAAAATACTATTTTTAGAAATTTCAAATTTAAACCTTTTTCTATCGAGTAAAGATATCCAATTCCAATGTAAATCAAGCAAAATCTAAAAACTTCATTGAATTTCGATACACGAGGTTTGTTTTTAAATTGTCCTTGAATATCCTCTACCTTGCCTAATTCTTTCCTCTTGCAAAAGGAGAAGTTCAGTTTTAACACTGACCTTGGGTATCCAAGTCCTAATGCAAGTTGGATAATAGTCAAGGTTGGTGGTTTTGAAACCTATCTGGGTATCCTTCATTATGCTTGAGGCCCACCCTTCAAAAATGAGAATTGCCACCCTGCATATCACTCTCGCCTCCCAAATATCCAAGGATCTTGCTCTATCATTAAGTACATCCTTTACTCATAGGAGATGTTCTACAACCATGGTTGTCCTCCGACTTGTCTAAGACATTTCTCTTCCACAAGAAGATGTGTCATGAAGGTCAGTTTTAAAACCAACCTTGGGTATTCTATTTGATCAGCATGGCCATCCTCCAGTAGGACATGTTCTAGCAAGGTTGGTTTTAAAAAAGATGTGGGATATCCTCCATGTTGCTTGAGGCCCTCCCTTCCAAAAGGTGGATTGCCACTAAGGTCAAACCTTGATTATTAAAGGCCTCAACCAAGATGGAGAATACCCAAGGCTAGTTTCTAATCTGAGCTTAGGTATCCTCCTCCATCTCCAAGGGAGACTTCCAAGAATTTATTGGTGATGCAAAATGATACCCAAGGTTGGTTTTAAAACTAACCTTGGATATCTTGCTCTATCACTATGGCTATCACCTGTAGGGGAGGGGCCTTCTCCCTTTCTGTTAGGAGAGGAGACTACTATGGTTCCTTTTAAGATCAACCTTAGCTATCCTTTGCCTTGCTTAAGACCCTGCCCTTTCAAAAGGAGAGTCACTACTAAGGTTGATTTTAAACCCGATGTTGTTTAGCCCACTATATCACCAAGAATTTCCATTTAACTTACAAGGAGACCCTGGTTATGTTAAGTGAAGGGAGCATATAATTGACGAGTGCAGGTGGGATTGTCAACAAAAACCAGCGTTTTGCCTTAGCATAGCCCTTCCTTCCCACAAGGGTCCCCCTTTCACCATTCAAATGTCTGGAGGTCCTGGCTCGGGCTTGTGGTGGGGTAACTCACAAGAAATGTGTGTTGGTTAGTTTGAGACCATGGGTACGTTACTTGAGGGGGGGAGCATATAGTTGACAAGTGAAGGTGTGATTGTCGATAAAAACACCTCCCCATCATCATTTCAAGTTTTCAGAAGGTGTTTGCTGAGGCAGAGGCTTGTGGTGGGTTAAGTTATAGGGAAGGTGTGTTGGTGTGAGACCATGGTTACGTTACTTGAGGGGAGCATATAGTTGACTAGTGCAAGCATGACTGTTGACAAAAACACCTCCCTATCATCCTTTCAAATGTTTGGAGGTCAAAGGGGCGTGATGGAAAACACCTCCCAATCATCCTTTCACATGTTTGGAGGTCGTGTGGGTGCACAGGCGTGTGGTGGGGTAAGTCATAGGAAAGGTGTGTTGGTTACTGAAAGGCCATGGGTACTGAGAGCTGCACAGGCTTGTGGTCGGTTAATACTTAGTGTACACACTTCTAATGGTGTGCAACCAGAGACGATTGGCTTTCTGTTCACGCGTTTTTAGAAAAAAGAGCACATTCAATGTAGAGTATACTAAGTAAGGATGCATAGAGCCTCTGCAAGCCTTAGTTGGCATTGATAGATTGGCTATTTAGCATCCCTGGCAGGTGTTGAGGGTGCTGGACTAGTGTGCAGTGGGAGCTGCAGGGTTAAGGACCAATGCGAAGTCGCCGCCGCCGTTGTCGTAGTTGATTGGCTAAAAGAACAATGGCGCACTGGTGGTCCATGTCGTACCCTCAGGAATGAATCGCGTGGCCAAATACTTCTAGGGATGTGTGGTCAGCATCACGAGATGTGCATGACGGGAATTGTGTGCATGGGCTCTAAGATGCCCTAAGATACAACAACAACGGGCCCTAAGATATACAACGGGCAGAGTGTGCACACTGGCCCTACAACAACACCACCGGGGTGTGTTGGTTATTGAGAGACCAAGGGTAAGGTTTATAAAAGGTATAGTTGACTAGGAGGAGCATTTTCTGCTTTGAGCAAATTCCTTGCGTTCTTTTCGCACATCGTCTTCGCTATCAGCTTTTGAAAATGTCTGGAGGTCCTGGTTCAGGCACAGGCCCCCGCGGCAATGTTGGGCCTCGCCGGCGCCGAATCACAGGAGCTTCTGGTGCTGGTGGCGGTGGATCTGCCTTCGGTGGTGGCGGTGGTAGTAACATGCTCCGTTTCTACACCGATGATGCCCCAGGTTTGAAGATCACCCCCACTGTTGTCTTGGTCATGAGCCTCTGCTTCATCGGCTTCGTTACCGCCCTCCATGTTGTTGGCAAGCTCTACAGTTACCGATCCGGTGGCGCCTGACTTTCAGCCTTCGTTTTCTTGTGGACTCCGCCTTCTCGGGTCCATTTGTAACCTGAGAGCCTTCTTTAAACAGCGAAAGGATTTTTACTTCTTGCAGATATAGGCGGGATCTGAAGGTCTCGTGTGAAATTTAGGGATACTAAGTCATTTGACGTTTAAAAATCAGTCGTTTTTTCATAAGGACGGTAAATCTTTCAGAATTTGTCTGCCGATTTTTGTAGTACTTCCCGTTGTATCGGAACGCTGAGGGTAGCATGATTGATGGTTTCTCATTTGTGGTAATATCTGCTTCCTATCTTTGAAAAAGAAAGCAATTGAACGAGATGAACCTTGGACAATTAATTTATTGGCGTTTTCCTTGATCGTACGTGTACAAAGGCTTGGCAGAGTGCTGTTTATATGATATGTGAGTTTTGGCCGACGGTGTTAAAAAGAGACCATTAATCAAGCTACAATTTCTTGAAGAAAATTAGCTCAGTGTCCCTATTCTCACAACTCTTGTTTATTGCCCAGGGTCCTCTGAAAGTATTAGCTCTGCTTCTTTTCGCTGGTAATTATCCCAGAATTTCCAGTGATTTATATGTGTCATGTAATGTTGAAAATGTTTCCTGCTACAGTACAGGGAAGGCAGGTGATATTAAGCAGTTAGTGATAGTCGCCATTGATTGTTCATTATTGTAAATCAACGTTACCCTAGTTGTCTTAATGTACATAGCAATGATTCAAAAGATTGGAATTTACGTTTCTTGTACTGAAAATGTCCTTAATAGCTCCAAATTATTCAAATGGTTTCCTGAGGAAGGTTGAGGTGCTTGGTTCCAAATGAAGTGGAAAATGCTCATTTTAGGCAGAAGCTACTGCAGGTCAACGTTTCAGAAAGGTTGAGGTTGGCGTTTAAAGGAAGACCAGTAGTTGTGATAATTCTTGGGGCCATCAGTGGGATTAAGGCTCTGAATGCACCTTTTAAAAAAAAGGCAAGTCTTTTGTCAAAAATTCAATTCAGATGTACTCATATGCTGCAAATGATAAAGGGCAAACATAATTTGCCCTTTGCAGGAAACGAGTGTCTATGAGCCTACAGCTGGCTCGATTTCCATTGGGCTTTTTGTGTTGCGAGCTGCTCGTGCTTCTTTATCTAATGACCAATCATGCTTGGTGCTTGCTTTAACCACCCTATTTTCTATTGCCCTAAAGTTGTAAATTTAAGTATGAGCATTTTCTATGGATTTTGGGCAATCTTGGGGGAGGTTTTGGTTACATGTCTCCCTGGCCAGGGTAATAATGGACTTATGCAAAAGTTTCACACTTTGACCATTTTCGTGTGCCACATGCATCCTCTGGCTAGGCTACATAGGTGTAATTCTGTCCAGATGATGATGTGGCAGAGTACCCTAGACTAGTCGTGTCTACGTAGAGTACATACTCCTTGTTGTGAACCTCTCCAGGTAGCACCTACCCATAGGGTTGAGCAGCATACACAGTACCCAGATGGGAATCTGATGACTTCCTTTGGGCACCCTAAGAGCTGCAGCAAAAGGCATCAAACACAGTGGAACAGCTAGAAAAGACAGCAATCACAGCAGGCCACTCACACAAATATAGCAGCGGCTGCACGGACAATAAAGGTCACCCCTAGCAAGGACAATGTGGGCCGTGAGGACAGCCTGTGGCGTTGTGGGGGCAGCTCAAGGGCTGCAGCCAGCTGGCACAGGCACAGGAGGGCCTCCATGTGCAGGAAAAAAGCTGGCCAAGGGAGGCATGCAATGAGCTTGGGCAGTATAATGACAGGGGTGGGTGGGGAGGTAGGGGTGGACCTTTAGTAACAATGGTGAGCAGCAAGCAATACCAGTAGAAGGACGTCGTTACGCTTGCCTAGTCTATGAGACCTAGGTGACATGCTTTTGCATGCATGTGAAATTGTAAGGCTTATCCCAAATCATTCCTTGATTTCTTATGGAAAATAATTTGCTTCTAGAAGACAAGAATTGTAAGGCTTGTCCCAAATCATTCCATGATTTTTTCTAGAAGATCAATGCAATGAAGTTATCATGGTTGATAGGACCATGGTTTTGGAGGATGTGGTGGCTAGTTGATGTTATGGCAAAAGGACACTTGGGGAGGATGGACTCCTACTGGAGTTTTGCTAGGTGTTTTGGGACACGGTGGGCCCTCACTTAATGGAGCTTTGGAAAGATTCAAAAGAAAAAGGATTCTTGGATCCAAGAATTGACACAAGGATGATCAAACTAATATCGAGAGGAGGTCCCAAAGAACATAAAAAATTGGAGGCCATTGACCATGTTGAACGCTAGCTACAAGATTTTGGCCAAAGATTTGGCCATTAGATTAAAGATCAAGATGCATAAGTGGATAAGAGAAGAGCAAAAAGGATTTATTCTAAGGTTTTACTTACTGGAGGTAGTTCTCACACTCTGGGAAGGGCTAGAGCTAGCTAAGGAAACACACCAAGATATATGCTTCCTCAAAGTAGACTTGAATAAAGCCTATGAGAGGATGGAATGGGGCCTTATCCTTTCCTCTCTTTAGGACATGGGGGTAGGACCTGGCTTCATAGCTCACGTGGAGGCCCTTCTTTCCCAGGCCAGAGGAAAGGTAGAGATTAACGGCAAGGTTTCCCCTTGCTTTGCGCAAAAGAGGTCCATTAGACAAGGATGCGCTCTAGCACCCTTACTATTCGCTATAGCAACGGATGCACTTGGATAGCTCATTCAAGACAAGGTTGACAGCGGAACCCTGAAAGGAATACAAGTGGAAGAAGGGAGACAGATCATCTGTCAACAATTTGCTGACGATACCAGCCTGACACCGCACAACGATGAGCAATTAGTGGTTGATGTGTTGGAATGGCTAAATGTCTTTTGTCTAGCCTCAGGCTCTAGAATTAACCACAAAAAATTAGGCATACATGGTACCAGGAATCCACCTCCCCATCTCCTCTTAGATATATGATGCAAAGTTATAAGAGAAAGAGAGATTTTCAGACTTCTTGGTATCCCTATGGGGTTCGATTGCTCGTTAAATTATTTGTGGGATTGGGTAATTGATAAAGTAAAGAATAATCTCAATAAGTGGCAAGGCCTCCAGCCAACTTTGGCAAGAAGAAATGGCAAGAAGAAAGTTTGTACTAAACCACTACATCTATCCCTCGATCCTTTACTTTATCTCCTATTGGACTCCAACCAAAAAGAGCTTGGGGAAAATCAACAACCTTTTTTGGTCCTTGTGGGGGGGGGGTGGACATTGCCCATCACAAGATGGCCAAGGTTAAATGGCAAGTTTGCACGATGCCCAAAGATTTAGGAGGGTTGGGGATTGTGAATATTGAGAAGTCAGTGGCAAGATTCATGAAACAATGGATAACTAAGGCATTTCAAAATCATTAATCAATCTGGGCTACTCTAATTCTTTGCAATCTTAAAAAAGTCAGACTCAATAGATGTAGACATTGGAAGCAGATTACTTTTGAGGTGGCACTGTTGGGTAGTGAAACTTGTATCGCCAAAGGGTCAAAACTCTCGAAGGGAATGTGGCAAGCATGGGAGTCAACACGCTTGTATATCAAGTGGAAGGGCTTCTCAAGAAAGATGGGCTCCTTTTATAGTCAAGACTCGGTGTGGTTCCCCACAATCTGGCCGAATGCACAAGCGATGAAGACCTGAAAGCGGCACTCAGACTTAACAAGAAGAGGGAATAAGAATCTGGGGGGATTTGTGGAACCGAGAGCATGGAAACTAGATGGAAAATGGAAGTTTGATAGCCAGGTATCAACTCAACAAATTTGACTTGAGACTGATACACGAGAGACTGCTACTTTGGTCAAGAGAAAGCCTGTTGTGGATGGGAGGCCGCCTCAAACTGTCCCTGAGGGAATTCAGATGGGCAGGGCAAAACCAAATGACTCTTATCCCTATTTGGGTGGAAAGGAAGAGATAATAAGGACACTCAACTTGAAATGGCATAGGAGAGACTCGAGTAGAACCTGGAGGAAGAGATTCGAAAAGGTGTGGGATAAGAACATCTCTGAGAAGCACTCCTACCTTCTTTGGTTAATCGTGCACAAAGGAGTCTGAGCAGCCAGTTGAGCACGAAGCATCGGTCATGGGGATGTAATGTGCAAGAGATGTAGGTGTGCATAGGAGGACATCCCGCACCTCTTTCTTAACTGTAGACACTCCAAAACATCGTGGTCCTCAGCGTAGGTCTATCACGCCAGACTACCGCTCAACTATGCTTACCTTCTACTTGGCGGCATGCCTAGCAGAGCACCCCTCATCTAGAATGTTATTCGTGCGTCCGCACTATGGTCAATTTGGTTTTTTCGATGTGCAAAACTGTTTAACGATAAGATTGTTAATGCTATTGATTTCTTTCTAAATCTATGTATGCAACCAGGAACGAAGTGATAATCTGCAAAAAATCCTCACAGCCTAGACGTAGATACATGTGCTCGTCTAGAAAGAGGACAACTTGGCCAAAGAAGAGAACAACCTGTTGGCTCAACTACGAGATCTTGTAGAGAGAGAAGCGAATGAAAGAGAGTAGGCGATACGCCAAGAGCAGAGCACCCCGGCTCCTCAAGGAACGCAACTGCTCTACCCCAATCAGGGTGTTGCCCCTCCTTTCTTTCCCATCCCTACTACTGTATCGGTTACTCCTTCCTATTCTTGCAGAAGAGTGCCGCGATGCAAAGTGTGCTACCCTCACAAGCTCAGGAAATTGCCACCCCCACTGGACCACAGAGAGCCTCACCAAGCCAACCCCCTTTCAAAAGACCAATGTCACGTGCGGACCCGGAGAGCGCTACTGCTAAAGTATGCAAAGAAATCATTTCAAGGGAACAATTCATTCAGTCCCTGCTGTTGTGACCAATCAGAGAACTCCCAAAGAAAGCCAAGAAGTGCATGTGCCCGTGCCCTTACATGCATATACCGGGCACAATTGTTATCAAAGTTGTCTCCCACGCTATACCAAAGGATGAAACAAATCGAATTACTACCTTTGGATAGATGTATCTGAACACAGCACTGCCTTCCCCCATTTAGGGATAGAAACATTTTGATGTAAAAATGTTTGTCTATTTTTTGGACTTGATAATATAAACCCGCATTTTATTAAAAAAAAACTAAAATAATATCATTTAAACTATTCACCAAAAGCAAGAGGACTATTTATTATTATATCATTTACTAATTCTACTATTAGTTTATGATTCTCTACATTTTGCATGTTTTACTAATTCTTTAATTAGTTTATGGTTTGCTATTGTTTGATTCCTAATTAGCTCTTTAATACCAATGATGTTATTTTATTGTATATTTTTATTTTTAATATTTAAGTTTATTCTCTAAATTAAATTTATTTATTCATTCATTCTTTTTTATTTATATTGATTTTTATTTTTTTGAATAAAAAAAGCTAGAGTAGAGTATGAATGGTTTGGATTATTTACGACTTCTTTAATAAGTTTATGATTTTGACATTAATAATATATTATATATTTATAATATTCTTGATCAATTTTGTATAAATAATATCATGTAACTATTGTTATAGTTATATTAATAATATTATGCATATCTATCCTTGGATCAATGACATTATATATTATTAGTATATTTATATATTTTAAAATGTTATTTTAATAATTCTGCATGAGGTAAATAAGAAAAAGTAAATATGTTTAGATATTTCTCTTGTTGATGTAAAGGAAATCCCGAAGGTATTGCCAATGCATGAGGTGCTAATATGTTCTATTTTGGAAAAAAACCTTTTTTGGAAGGTGTTACATATGCAATAGGTTGAGAGGCAATTCACTTTTCTTTCAACATCTTGAAAAAAAAAAAAAAACAAGCAATAGACTTTTGAAGTGTTACGTACGCAAAAGGTTGGAAGGTGATTTGCCAACAACTACCACATTTTGAAACTTCTACAACATTGAGCTAAGGTTGAGATGTAAAGAGAACCAACATGATGGTGGAATAAATTGTGGGGTAAAGGGGTGTAGTATTTATAGTTTTTCTTAAAAATACCTAAAAACATCCCACTTAAAAGATAAAACTAACAAAAGTAAACAAGATGAATTTCATTCATGTGGTCTACATAGAGAGAGAGAGAGAGAGAGAGAGAGAGAGATGGGATGCAAATAGCAAGAGAAAAAGAGAGAACAGAAGGAAGAGAGAGAGAAAGGGGGAGTGATAGAAGTTGGCAATATTGTGAGCACTAGTGTGTTCTAAAACACTAAAAATGCATTGGATGACTTGAACTTACAGTTTGACTAACTAGATAGTCATAGAAGGTTTTGCTAAGGGAACACATAAGCTTCTCAAGATGATGTCTTGCCACATCTTTAACTTCAAGGCGAGGAAGGATCTCTTGCCAAGTTGCAACATGTGTACAAGGCAAAGGACACATGCCTTGCTTCTAGGATAGCATCACATTGTAAGTCCTTATTTCTATGACCTTCCTTGCCTATATTCTTTACAAGTGTGGGTGCTAAGAGCCTATTTTACTGTAGGATTGGGAGGTAGTGGAATCTTTGATAGATAAGTCCATTGCCCTTGTGAGGGTTTAGATATTACTAACAATGGACTCTCTCTAAGTTATGTGTAGGAATACCTTTTAGTCATGGATAATGCAATGTAGAGTCCTCCAACTTTAATTGAAATGGTGAAAAAGTAACCAAGCATCTAGAGAATTGCATGAACAATGTCCATTTTATTCCTCGTGCAACAGTAAACAATGTTTTTGACTAGAACAGGCTGTCCTACGTTGGGCATTTTGGCATTTGCATAGCTTTTCTTCATGACTTGGATATAAAAACAGTAAAACATTTTATTTTGATGGTTTTGTTATGTGGTTTCATGTCTAAAGTTTTTAAGCAATATGTCTAAAGTTTTCATGCCTAAAGTTTTACAGGTTATATCTTTTTGTTCTGGGTATATAAAGGGATAAGAGGCACTTTCACTTCACTTTTCTTCTAGAAGTTGTGCTTTTCTTGCATCATACAAAGGTCAATGAACATTGAAAGAGAGGGAATTTTTAAGAGATGAATCACGATTAAAGGAGACAATGCTATGATGGTAAGCAACCTATGTATTGATTTATGTTTTATGGTCTTTTAATCTAATGTGCTTGGTTAGGTCTACTATGTGATGGTTGTTGAATTATTGCATGAAACATTTGAGATTAAGGAGTTATCTCCTCGGTAAGCCAACTTTCATAGCACATTTGGTTGAAATCACTCATTGGTGCACTATATTAGTTAAGTTGGAGGATACGTTGTGGTCTTCCACATCCAACTGTAGAATGACCTACTTAACTACTGAAGTGCATCAATGTATTGACAACTTGATCATTGTGATCCATCACATGGCTTCCCCTATTGTATTTGTATTCAATTGGCAATTGTGTAATAAACTTTGTGATTGGCTACCCTGAGAGGAGAGCCTTAATGGTATTTGTATTTGAATGGAGAGATTATAATACAAATATGCATTTTTTATCACATTCTTATCCTTGCAAGATACGATGCCATTAGTAATACTTTTGATTCATCTATGGTTAATTTTTGAATGTCTTGTTAATGCAATATAAGGTAATGTTGCTTTGAATCAGAGAGTATTGAATACACCACCTCCAAGTTTGTTGTGTAGAGAGGTAAACCTTTTATATGAAAACTTGTCCCTTTTTCTTGATTTGTACCCAAAGTAATTACCAATTTATGACCTTCTCAACTTATGATTAATTTTTAAAGGTCTTCTATAATGAATTTTAACATTTGGCCAAAAATGGACATTGAAATGGCCGAAGTTGTCAAATTCCTTCATCTACCCCTTCAAAATCTATATTTCTTCATAGAAAATCATCAAATGCATCAATCCTTCACAAGGTGATATAGCCAACCTAAAAATTAAATCTACGAAGTAAAATGTTTAACCTTGTGCAACCATCTTACTAAAATAACAATGGTGCAGTTGTTGCGAGGAAATACATTTCACTTGGTTTAGGATTAACTGAAACTTGCACTAAAATAGAACCAATGCAGTGGTTGCACAAGAAAATACATTTTCCTTTGTTTAGGAGTAGCTCTTAACCACTTGTTTTAAACTTGATGCAAAAAAGTTGAACAATTATGGAACTCCAATGCGAGTCTCACATGATCCAGTCAATTAAGGTAAATACGTTTTCTTTGTTCTGATTAGAAGTAGCTACAACCACCTCCAAGAACTAGCGTGATGGTCACTGGTAAATTCCCGTTGAGTATCTACATTTGATGTGATAGTATATGGAGTCGGATCCATGCATGAATGTGATGGTTGTACATCACTAAAATCAGACTGTGTTGATGTACATGGGAGTGCCTCATGCTGAGGGCTTACCGTTGAACGTGCATGATCAGAAGCTGTGGGCTGATCCATGCTAGTATGTGGAGCATCTGCGTTTAATCTCTCAAGACCAATGAGGCTCGAGTTTGTGTCATAAACTGGTACATACCATGTGGTAATGAATGGTCAAAGAAGGTTCTCTTTCCACTCACGGATCTCGTCTGGAGACATGACTGCTGCATCATCAACTACGTGATGTGGATAACTCCATGCTAGAGGCGGTCTGGTGCTTTGTAAAAGAGGCTTACCCATGTACTGGTGAGATTGTCTGGTGTCATGATGACTAGTGTATCATCAACTACATGATGTGGATAACTCCATGCTGGAGGTGGTCTGGTGCTCTGTACAAGAGGCTTACCCATGTACTAATGAGCGTGTCTACCCATGAGAACACTATGTGAAAGTTGCCACTGTGGGGCTTACGCTAAACGGTCAAAAACAAGTCATGAAAACTATGCGTTTGCCAAACATCAAGCCTATAGTAAGGTGATGATAATTGTGTGTCAGGATAGCCAAGAGGCTATACAAGGTTGATGTGTGTGTAGGAACCAATGCCAAAAAATAGTCAATGAATGTGATTGTACATGGGTGGCATGTGTATGCAAGATGTGTGCAATAATCCTGAATCCAAGGAAGATCACTCTGCCAAGTGTCACATTGAAGTGCTTAATAATCAAATGCCAAGAGTACTGAATTGAGGTCAGATGTGTGAATGTGTACACCAATGATAGGTCAGATGGAACTGACACCACTAGGAACTAATCAAGTAATGTGGCAATGGTGGCTGACTTGGGTTGGTGGAGTTGAATCTCCTTTAAGGTGGTGCTAGTCTACAACTAGACTACATGTCGAAGCGTCAAATGCAGCAAAAGAATTTCATCTTAATTCATTTTGTGTGCTGATACGCTGCAATGGATCTCAGGAGGTGGTTTTGATGATGAGGATTTGATGATGCTAACCTGTGAAAAATTCAAATGGCATATCCGAGGTGCTCAGCACATAGAACATGATCTTGTGCTCACTTTTGCTTTTTGGATCACCTCCAAATTCCACCTGGATCAAAAGTTATGGCTCTCGGAAGGATAGCCAAATTTTGATGCCAAGAGGGCAATCAAAATGATGAGGTGGCATGGAGGGTGATGTGGTAGTGTGGGTCACATGCCAATTACAACTGTGCTTGTGAGGAGACAAGTGTGCTTAAATGGCATTACTGACATGGCTGCTGTGCTGACTCAGTAGGTTGACTAGATAGATGATGACATGGCATGCAGGTGAGGTGGTAGGTGATCAGGCCTATTGAGGTGGCAGCTGTGAGGACCACTGATTATGTGACACCTACCAACATGGATGATGACATGGCAAGGCAGCTGATGTGACAATTGTGATGTGGTTGTCAAGATGATGTGGCAGTGTAGAAGTAGAGTGATGATGTGGCATCAGTGATGTATCGATGGTGATGTGGTAGTCTGCCCCTTTGCTGACTGTGAAAGAAAATAGGCCTACGTGGTAGACATGGCTAACACATGGCAAGTGACATGAACTTGATGGATGAGGTGCCACATGGCCAATGCGTAGTGGTGCCAAATTGTTGGCATAGAGCCAAGGAAGTGGAGATAAGAATTTAGGACAAGTGCCATGTGTTGAGTTGCAGGTTGCTAGAACCTTGGATATTCGCCGATGGAATATATCGATACCAATGAGATCAAATAAGATTCCGTTGTCATCTCCAGTGGAGCCAATTGGAGTTGCATGCAATTGTGGGTTGTCGAGGAGATGAGGTCCTGACGAAGGCTACGGGAGCTTCCTGGAGGTGTTTTGGAGTTGGAGAGGGCTGTCTACTTTGGGTGTCGTTGAAGATGGTAGAGCTGCTCATTCAGTGGTCGAATGACATGGTTGTTGAAGTGTCTCTTGCTTGTGATCTTCTGGTTTATAGTTGATGGTGAGTGGATGGTTGGAGCATCTGAGGCATTGATGGCGCTCCTCGTTGATGGAGGAGGCGTTGTCCGTAGCTCGTAGTGTTGCGTGCAGAGGTCGTTTGTTGAGGTGGACGTGCATGCGGGCTTGTAGTCATGTGGCTATTGGATGGGCTACTAAGGCACTGTAAGTTATTGAGGCGCCGTTAGCCAATTTGGTGTTGATGCCACAAGGCTGAGGTCTCACTAGTGCTTGCTAGAATAATTTGTATTGCTAGTCGATGGCGTTGATGGAGACTCAATGTAGTTGAGGTTGTGCCACTTAGAGTCATGGTCGGCTACTGTAGTACTAGATGTTTGTAGTAGAGGGTCATAAAAGCTGGTGCGCTATGGAGCTAAGGTGCTTATGTTGTTGGCGTTGGAGGAGGCATGAAGGTCAATTGCAACTATTGTTCATATGGCTTCTAGGTGTCGTCTGGGCTATAGACCTTATTGCTAGCATAGGCGGTTGTTTAGCACTATGTGGAGGTAGAGCTGAGGAGGAGACTGGAGCTCTTTCAGCTCATCATAGGCCGTAGTTGCTGCTGTTGGGCTTAATGAGTGGGCTGTAGGTAGCCAAACTGCCTAGTGTTGGCTTAGAGCCTTGGCTATTCGGGCTGGTTGAGACCTTTGTTAAGGATCTTCCCTTCACCTTGAAGGAGAAGGCACTATCTGTTGAGATATCGAGCTCCACTCGTGATATGCCAGGGTGACTATTGTGCATTTATGTCACCGACTTGTTAGCTGCAGATGCGGTTGGTACACCGCCCATGAATAATAGCTGGATGACAGCTATCCTTATGTACTCTAGTTTGTGGCTCAATTAGTATGCCACCTTAGTTAGCTGAGTTTGGTTGAGACCCACATATAGGGTTCTTCTATTTCTTTGTACTAGAGTTCTTTTGGCTTACACAACTAAGAGAGGAAAACTGTTTTTAGCCTCCACCTTTGTGTGTATTCCCCCATTGTGTACGTGAGAAAGCCACAAGTGAGACTCCTTCCTTCTCTCCCACTATCTTCACATGGTATCAGAGCTTGGTTCATGGTAAGTAGCTCAAGAAAGCAAACCAAGTTTGCGGTGTCCTGATAAGAAGGCTAGTGTTGCTTTCCTTTTTCGAGTTTGGGAGCAAATCTCTACAGGTAGCACAGCCGAAAAGTGCAAGAGTGCATTGTCTCAGATTGAGATGCCCTTCGCGGTGCAGCAAGAGGGTAATATATGCTGCGGGGGATGGGCAAAGCCCTTGGTGACTTTATTTTTCTGATTCGAGGCCATTTCGGGGCCCATTTTGGACGCGGAAGTTCTCCGCAAGCACTGAGAAAAAGGCACTGTTTTTGCTGTGTGACCACTGCTCTGCAGGTCGGTGAAAAGTTACCGCAGAAATTGCATCGCATGCCTGTGCGCAGAGATACTAGGAGTTACAGAATCATCCTTATTGCCTGTTGATGCAAAATCGTCACTAGGAAGTGACTGTGTGGTCAAATACCACTTTTGTCAGTTTTGCATATTTGTCCGTGTGAGGTAGAAGCTGTGTTTTTTGCAGTGACAGAATATTTTGCAGTGTTCTGTAATGGCGTCTGATTCTCTTTCACAGATTGTCACTGAAAAGCTTGACAAGAACAACTTCCAGGCATGGAAGTTCAGAATGACGAATTTCCTTATGGGAAAAGGCTATTGGGAGTTCATTACAGGAAATGAAGAAGAACCAGTTCTTCCTGATGTTCCCAATCAACAGGAAATGCAAGCATTTAAAGGATGGCATGAGAGCGCCAGAAAAGTTATGTATTGGCTGTCTATCAGTATTTCAGATTCTATGATTGTGCATATTCAGGATGCAAGTACGCCAAAGGAGGCATGGGATACTTTGGCAAAAATGTACAGCACAAATATGCAAGCCAGGAAAATGCAGCTCAAGCAGGAGTTGCACAATGTGCAGAGAGAAAATATGAGCATCAATGACTTGTTGAGAGTTGTGGTGCCATGAGCACATAATTAGAGGCTAAGGTATGGTATAGGAAAGAATTAAAGTAGCCACCCTAAGATGTGGACTACATGATGTGGAGATGTGGATTGAGGATATCCACAAGAAGAGATGTGGATGAGAGGATCCCACATGGTTTGACTATTCTAAAGGCTCTCTCTATATAAGAAGCCTATCATGTCTTGTTGAGAATATATATTGCAAGAGATATAGATTTTCAATCTCCCTCTTATGTCTTATTTAGTGTGCTTTGAGCCTCCTTAGTTCTTCTACTAATCTTGAGTGCACTAGGTTTAGCATGATCTTACATTCTTTTGACATGGTATCAGAGCAGGTTTAGCTAAACCTAGGTTAGTTTTAGGGTGATTGAGAGTCCCTTGTGAGCATTCTTCTCAAGAGTTTCATGAGAGTTCTCATCATTTCCATTCTTGTGAGGAAGAGATCTTAGATTCCATTCTATCCTACTTTGAGAGAACTAGGAAGTCCTATTCTACTCCTCACAAGTGCCAGCCAAGACTTCATCAATCCGAGCTGCAACAAAGGCTCTAGCTCCATGCACACAGAGGCTTAACGACTCCAAAGTCTCCATACAATAGCCTATGAAAGCAACTTCAAGCAACTCACTACTACGGCTCTAGCAACAAGCTACTCTATCTTAGCCTCAGCCTTCAGCGAAACCTCAAAAGCTCTTCTTGAGGATCAACAACAACATCTCGGACGTGCGCCAAAGCTTCACCAACCGCCAACGTCCTCTACCAAGGCTGTAGCCCATCTTTGTTTCACGATGCTGACGGCACGGCCTCCATAGCCCACCAGACCAAACTCAGCTTCAATGGCCTTCTACAAGGCTGAGCATTGGCGTCATCTCCAAAGGCACAACCTTCACAATGCAGCCGGTAAGCCATACGGGCAACTAAGAAGGCAAGGTCCTGTTGATTCGAGGAGCAACGCCTTCATTCATCTGATCCAATGTTTGGACAGAGCTTTTTTCACCCTGCGCTAAGCATTCGGGAAGCACACACGAGTTTGAAGAACCCAACTCAAATCTCACAGCATACTGCTCTTCTGTAGCATTCCGTTCGCTTCTCCAGCTTGCTTGCGCAGCTTGCTTGCGCTATCGGATCTCTGTTCTGGATTCCTACCGCTATGTTTGCTTCACAGTTGGCTACAACAACCTCCTCGCCATTTCCAAACGGCAACTGCTCTGCCCCCTGCTACGACACTTTGTCCACTGAATAAAATCTCTGCCATAGCTGCTGGCAGCAAAGATGCCTCCTACATGCATCTTCGGCTCCCTCAACGGACTGTGCCTTCTCTGCCTTTGCTCCACCTACGGCCTCTGCAAACTAGACCTACAGCAGAAGATACGCCAACAGCACACGACTACGTCTTCTCCAAACGATCGACTCCGCGACGTGCCATAGCGCCCAACCTCCGATCACCTTCAATGAAATCGAGATTGAGAGCGCAATCGTGCGTCGCCCCGAGCTCCTTGCTGCAAACTTCATTTTTTGTAAGGCTTCCTTAGAAAAGCCACGTGGCAGATAGGACCCGTGGTTCAGTTTAGCTAACTCTTGCATGGTTTAGTGGTCTTTGGTTAGCAGAGTGCCAGGTGGCAGATAAGACTTAACTCTAGTAAGGTCAAACATAGCTATGGTTAAGTTATGTGGTTAGTTAAAAGTTCCACCTAAGCACACAGCTTCTTGCTAAGCACAGTGTGAGTGTAGCATGTGAATCCCAGTGCCACATCATCAAGGCTTCCTCTTCTTCATAGAAACTTCGACAAGCCGTAACTTGCAATCCAAAAAGAATTTGCACACGCTCCAAAAAGGAAAAGTGATCATCTTTTCGAGCTCCACACGCGTGTTAAGTCAAAATCATTGTTCGCAATTAGACACTGCCAATATTGAAAGAAATCAATTGGTAAGACCTTTGCAACAAATGACAAATCAAAGCATGAATGCACACATCATTGTCATAAGCATGCCAAAAGCACAAGTGCATGAGATGACCATAGCACGAAGCATGGCATCCACACATAAAGCATCAAGGCACATGGAAGAACAAAGCATCATGCATCAAATTACGTCAAGCGAAGAAGCAAACGCCATCGACATGAAGCATTGAGAAACAAAAACCTTGCCAACCTTGCCTATATTTTGTAAATCAAACCTGACCACCTGAGAGTAGCTATGAAAGCACCCAGGGGAGGTATTGACATGTAGAAGCCACACTTGACCACCTTAAGTAGCAATGCATGCACTAAGGGGAGGTGATGGAATGTAACTCACATCTGACCACCTTGCAGTAGCCAAAGGATCATGGCACCAAGGGGAGGTGTTGAGAGTTGTGGTGCCATGAGCACATAATTAGAGGCTAAGGTATGGTATAGGAAAGAATTAAAGTAGCCACCCTAAGATGTGGACTACATGATGTGGAGATGTGGATTGAGGATATCCACAAGAAGAGATGTGGATGAGAGGATCCCACATGGTTTGACTATTCTAAAGGCTCTCTCTATATAAGAAGCCTATCATGTCTTGTTGAGAATATATATTGCAAGAGATATAGATTTTCAATCTCCCTCTTATGTCTTATTTAGTGTGCTTTGAGCCTCCTTAGTTCTTCTACTAATCTTGAGTGCACTAGGTTTAGCATGATCTTACATTCTTTTGACATGACTACCACATGAAGGTGAAGAAAATTGCAAATGCACTTGCTTCCATTGGGTCGCCAGTGGAAGATAATGATCTAGTTTCTGTGACCTTGAATGGTCTAGGAAAGGATTATGCACAGTTCCGGACATCCATTGCCGTCCGTGAAAAATTTCCTAATTTTGAGGACTTGTTTGCTCTTCTAATTTCTGAAGAGCAGAGAAATGGTGGTGCATCTTCTTCATGAGGAACTTCAAAAGAAACTGTCTTCTACTCAAATGCTGGAAGAGGTAGAGGCACAGGTAGAGCAGGCCGATCATGAGGCCGTGGTAGAAATCAGAATATGCAGCAAACTCAAGAAAACCAGTCCTATGGAGGAGGACGTGGTAACTCTAGAGGCAAGGGGAGCCAAAGAGGTCGTGGTGGATGGTAGAGAGGCCAAAATGCAAACAACAATGTTGAATGCTACTATTGTGGTAAAATGGGTCATATGGCTAAAGACTACTACAAAAAGAAGAATGACATTATGAATGGAAAATTGCAGCAAGGCAATTATACATCCTCTAGTAGACAGGGTGATGACAAAAATGAGCATTTGTTTATGGTGCAGCACATGACCAATTCTGTGACAAGTGCCGAAGAAAGTAATGATGTGTGGTATGTTGACTCAGGTGCATCAAACCACATGACAGGTCATGCAGGATGCAAGGAAAATGGAAAAACCAGGATTTGTGGAGACTGGTGATGATACTGCACATCCTATTATGCAGATTGGTAAAATTCCTTTGTCTATGCAAGATGGGAAAAAGAAATAACTGTCTGGTGTATTTCATGTCCTGAATATCACCAAGAACCTAGTTTCTGTTGGTCAAATGGTTGAGCAGGGCTTGTAGGTCAGATTTAATCCTCATGGATGCTTTGTTGAGGATATGAAAAATAACGGTCGCTTGATAGCAAAACGAAAGAAGAAGGGCAGGATGTTTACATTGGATGCAGACATGCCTGAATTGAGTGCAACAATGTTTGCACATGGGACCGGTGTAGTTGCAGATATTGATATCTGGCATAAACGCATTGGTCATGTTAATGTACAACGACTTAAATCAATGCTGGCCCAAAATATTATTGCAGGATTGCCTAAATTCAAGGTTGCAAAAATGCATAAGGTATGCGAAGCTTGTCAATTTGGAAAACAGGCAAGGAAACCATTTCCTAGACATGTTCAAGAGAGTAAGAAGCCATTGAAATTAATCCACTCTGATGTGTGGACTACTAAAGCTGCATCTATTGCAGGCTGTCATTATTTTATAACTTTTATTGATGACTACAGCAGAAAAGTTTGGGTGTATTTTATGAAAAAGAAAAGTGAAGTGTTTGGACACTTCAAAGCTTTTAAAGCTATGGTTGAAAAAGAAACAGGCCTGCAAATAAAATGCCTAAGGTCAGATGGAGGGGGAGAGTACCTCTCAAATGAGTTTGCAAGCTTCCTACAGGAGCATGGCATAAAGCAGCAATATTCATGCAGTCATACCCCACAGCAAAATGGACTTGCAGAAAGGAAAAACAGGCATATTGGAGAGGTATCTCGGGCCATGCTAAATGAAAAAGACCTCCCAAATTATTATTGGGCTGAAGCAGTTGCTACAACAGTTTACATAATGAGTAGGACTCCCACTGCAGCAATACATGGCATGACGCCAGAGGAGATGTATACTCGTAGGAAACTAGATATTTCGCATTTGAAAATTTTTGGTTTCATTGCCTATGTTCATGTGCCAAATGAATTGAGGTCCAAGTTGGATCCAAAAGCTGAGAAGTGCATCTTTATTGGTTATTCTCTGCAGCAGAAAGGGTATAGATGCTATAACCCTTCTACTCGTAAGTTTACAGTGAGCAGAGATGTTGTTTTTTATGAGATGAGCAGCTGGTATAAACTAGTAAATGTGATTGATGATGTAGATGCACAAAATGGTAATGCTGCACAGAATTTACAGCAGCAATCACAAAATATTAGTGGACCTGCAGTGTCCTCTAGCAGTGGTTCACGTACTTCGCCATGGATAGGTAGATTGAGATCAGGAGAATCTCCTCAAAGCAATGCAGATAGTGGTATGCAGGCATCATGAAAAGGAAAAGAGAAGGTAGATCAGCCCATGTTCGATGTGAATGCAAGTCACTCTTATGTGGATGGTGAATCCAGTGGCTCAAAACAGAGCATTGATGATGAGTTGGGTATTCCTTCTGTCGTTACACCTGAAGTAAGGAAGACTAGGGATGTTTTGAGAGCACTTGGAAGTGAGCCTATTTTGCGCAGGTCTACCAAAGCTAGGTATCCTGTAGTTAGGCTGAAATATGATGGATATATAGCCATTCACTATGCCTATATGGTCAAAGTGATACAGGAAACCAGAACCCTCTTCTTTTGAGCAAGCCATGGGAAATGAAAAATGGGAGAAAGCCATGGATGAAGAAATAGATGCCTTGGAAGCAAATGCTACATGGGAATTGGTGCCTTTGCCTAAAGACAAGAATGCAATTGGCTGTAAGTGGGTTTATAAGGTGAAGCACAATGTCTGAAGAAAGTGGGAGAGAGGGAAGGAGTCTCACTTGCAGCTTTCTCACATGCACAATGGGGGAATACACACAAAGGTGGAGGCTGAAAACAGTTTTCCTCTTCTTAGTTGTGAAAGCCAAAAGAACTCTAGTACAAAGAAATAGAAGAACCCTATATGTGGGTCTCAAACCAAACTCAACTAACTAAGGTGGCATACTAACTGAGCCACAAACTAGAGTAGATAAGGATAGCTGTCATCCAGCTATTATTCGTGGGCGGTGTACCAACCGCGTCTGCAACTAACAAGTCGGTGACATAAATGCACAACGGTCACCCTGGCATATCGCGAGTGGATCTTGATATCTCAACACTCCCCCTCGAGTTCCTGCTCGGAACTTGCGCAGCTTTTCTGTGCCCAATGCTTTCGTGAATATGTCAGCTACCTGATCCTCTGTGCTGACATAAACTAGATCAATAAGACCTAGTAAAACCTTCTCCTGCACATAGTGATAATGCATCTCAATGTGCTTTGTTCTAGCATGATAGACTGGGTTATTTGCCAAGTGTATACTGCTCATGTTGACATACTAAATGACAATTGGCCCATCTGTAGACTGATGCATATCATAGAGTAGCTTATGCAACCAAGCTACCTCGCATGCAGCCATTGCTGCACCCCTGTACTCAGCCTCTGTGCTCGATAAGGCAACTGTAGGCTGTTTCTTGCTGCTCCAAGTGACTGCAGCACTCCCAAAAGAGAACACATATCCATTGGTAGATCGTCTATCAGAAATACTACCAGCCCAATCAGCATCAGTGTATCCATGCAACTGTATCTGAACCCCAGCCTCATAAAATAGTCCATACTGTAATGTGGACTTCACATACCTGAGTATGCGTTTGGCCGCATCCAAATGCGGTTTCCTTGGAGCTTGCATAAACTGACTTACCAATCCAACAGCATAGCTTAAATTTGGCCTGGTAATAGTCATATAAATCAAACTTCCTACTATGCGTCTGTACATAGTAGGGTCTTCTAGAAGCTCACCTGCATCTGTGCTCAGCTTCACATTCTGCTCCAAAGGAACTGAAATAGGCTTACAGCCTGTCATCCCATATTTGGACAGCATGTCCAATCCATACTGCCTCTGCAAGAGCTGTATCCCACTTGGCGATCTAATCACCTCAATGCCCAAGAAATAACGCAGCTCTCCCAAATCCTTCATCTCAAACTTCTGCCTCAATAGCATTTTCATATGAAGGATATCTTCATCACTATCACCTGTGATGATCAAATCATCAACATAAATGACAAGCAGCATAATACCTTTCTCTGTTTTTCTCACATAGAGTGAGGAATCTGCCTTGGAAATCTGAAAGCCAATAGTGACAAGATATTGTCCTATCTTGTCAGACCATGCTCTAGGTGCTTGCTTCAAGCCATACAAGGCTTTCTTCAACCTGCAAACAAACTCAGGATGAATAGCATGAACATAACCTGCTGGCTGCTCCATAAAGACCTCTTCTTACAAATCACCATGCAAGAAGGCATTCTTTACATCCATCTGGTGTAAAGACCATCCCTTTGATGTAGCCATAGCAATGACTACTCTTACAGTTGCCATCCTTGCAACCGGACTGAATGTTTCTTCATAATCAATGCCGTATGTCTGTGCATACCCCTTGACAAATAATCTTGCCTTGTATCTGTTCACAGAACCATCTGCATTGTGCTTGATCTTATAAATCCACTTACAACCAATTGCATTCTTGTTTTTAGGCAAAGGCACCAATTCCCATGTAGCATTGGCTTCCAAGGCATCCATTTCTTCATCCATGGCTTTCTCCCATTTTTCATTTCCCATGGCTTGCTCAAAAGAAGTGGGTTCTAGTTCGTGTATCACTTTGACCATATAGGCATAGTGAATGTCTGTAAATCCATCATATTTCAGCCTATCCACAGGATACCTAGCTCTGGTAGACCTGCGCAAAACAGGCTCACTTCCTGGTGCTCTCAAAACATCCCTGGTCTTCCTTACTCCAGGTGTAACAACATAAGGAATACCCAACTCATCATCAATGCTCTGTTTTGAGCCACTGGACTCACCATCCACATAAGAGTGACCTGCATTCACATCAAACATGGGCTGATCTACCTTCTCTTTTCCTTTTCGTGATACCTGCGTACCACTATCTGCATTGCTTTGAGGAGATTCTCCTGATCTCAATCTGCCTGTCCATGGCGAAGTATGTGAACCACTGTTAGAGGACACTGCAGGTCCACTGATATTTTGCGATTGCTGCTGTTGTGAATTCTGTGCAGCATTACCATTTTGTGCATCTACATCAATCATCACATTTACTGGTTTATACGAGCTGCTCATCTCATCAAAAACAACATCTCTGCTCACTGTAAACTTACAAGTAGAAGGGTTATAGCATCTATACCCTTTCTGCTGCAGAGAATAACCAATAAAGACGCACTTCTCAGCTTTTGGATCCAACTTGGACCTCAACTCATCTGGCACATGAACATAGGCAATGCAACCAAAAATTTTCAAATGAGAAATGTCTGGTTTCCTACCAGTATACATCTCCTCTGGCATCATGCCATGTATTGCTGCAGTGGGAGTCCTGTTCATTATGTAAACTGCTATAGCAACTGCTTCAGTCCAATAATAATCTGGTAGATCTTTCTCATTTAGCATGGCCCTAGATACCTCTCCAATATGCCTGTTTTTCCTTTCTGCAATTCCATTTTGCTGTGGGGTATGACTGCATGAATACTGCTGCTTTATGCCATGCTCCTGCAAGAACCTTGCAAACTCATTTGAGAGGTACTCTCCCCCTCCATCTGACGTTAGGCATTTTATTTGCAGGCTTGTTTCTTTTTCAACCATAGCTTTAAAAGCTTTGAAGTGCCCAAACACTTCACTTTTCTTTTTCATAAAATACTCCCAAACTTTTCTGCTGAAGTCATCAATAAAAGTGACAAAATAGTGACAGCCTCCAATAGATGCAGCTTTAGTAGTCCACACGTCAGAGTGGATTAATTCCAATGGCTTTTTACTCTCTTGAACATGCCTAGGAAATGGTTTCCTTGCCTGTTTTCCAAATTGACAGGCTTCACAAACCTTATGCATTTCTGCAACCTTGAATTTAGGCAATCCTGCAACAATATTTTGGGCTTGCATTGATTTAAGTCGCTGTATATTAACATGACCAATGCGTTTATGCCAGATATCAATATTTGCAACTACACCAGTCCCATGTGCAAACATTACTGCACTCAATTCACGCATGTCTGCATCCAACGTAAACATCCTGCCCTTCTTCTTTCCTTTTGCTATCAAGCGACCGTTACTTTTCATATCCTCAACAAAGCATCCATGAGGATTAAATCTGACCCCTACAAGCCGTGCTCAACCATTTGACCAATAGAGACCAGGTTCTTGGTGATGTTCGGGACATGAAATACATCAGATAGGTATTTCTTTTTCCCATCCTGCATAGACAAAGGAATTTTACCAATCTGCACAATAGGATGTGCAGTATCATCACCAGTCTAATCCTGGTTTTTCCATTTTCCTTGCATCCTGCATCCATTCTGCATGACCTGTCATGTGGTTTGACGCACCTGAGTCAACATACCACACATCATTTCGTTCTTCTGCACTTGTCATAGAATTGGTCATATGCTGCACCATAAATAGATGCTCATTTCTGTCATCCCCCTGTCTACTAGAAGATGCATAATTGCCTTGCTGCAATTTTCCATTCATAATGTCAGTCTGCTTTTTGTAGCAGTCCTTAGCCATATGACCCATTTTACCATAGTAGTAGCATTCAACATTGCTGTTTGCATTTTGGCCTCTCTGCCATCCACCATGGCCTCTTTGGCTCCCCCTGCCTCTAGAGTTACCACATCCTCCTGCATAGGACTAGTTTTCTTGAGTTTGCTGCATATTCTGATTTCTACCACGGCCTGCAGATTGGCCTCCTCTACCTCTGCCTCTACCTCTTCCAGCATTTGAGTAGAAGACAATTTCTTTTGAAGTTCCTCCTGAAGAAGATGCACCCCCATTTCTCTGCTCTTCAGAAATTAGAAGAGTAAACAACTCTTCAAAATCAGGAAATTTTTCATGGACGGCAATGGATGTCCGGAACTGTGCATAATCTTTTCCTAGACCATTCAAGGTCACAGAAACTAGATCATCATCTTCCACTGGCGACCCAATGGAAGCAAGTGCATCTGCAATTTTCTTCACCTTCATGTGGTAGTCATTTATGCTCAAATTTTCTCTCTACACATTGTGCAACTCCTGTTTGAGCTGCATTTTCCTGGCTTGCGTATTTGTGCTGTACATTTTTGCCAAAGTATCCCATGCCTCCTTTGGTGTACTTGCATCCTGAATATGCACAATCATAGAATCCGAAATACTGATAGACGGCCAGTACATAACTTTTTTGGCTCTCTCATGCCATCCTTTAAATGCCTGCATTTCGTGTTGATTGGGAACATTAGGAAGAACTGGTTCTTCTTCATTTTCTGTAATGAACTCCCAATAGCCTTTTCCCATACGGAAATTCGTCATTCTAAACTTCCATGCATGGAAGTTGTTCTTTTCAAGCTTTTGCCTCACACGGGCAGATCTGCAAAACTGACGAAAGTGGTATTTGACCACACAGTCACTTTCCTAGTGACGATTTTGCATCAATAGGCAACAAGCATGATTCTGCAACTCCCAATATCTTTGCACATAGGCATACGATGCAATTTCTGCGGCAACTTTTCACCGACCAGCAGAGTAGTGGTCGCACAGCAAAAACAGGGCCTTTTCCTGAGTGCCTGCGAAGAACTTCCGCCTTCAAAACGGGCCCCGAAATGGCCTCGAATCAGAAAAATACTGCACTCTCGCCACACCGCGAAGGGCGTCTCAATCTGAGATAGTGCACTCTTGCACTTTTGGCTGTGCTACCTGCAAAGATTTGCTCCCAAACTCGAAATAGGAAAGCAACACTGGTCCTCTTACCGGGACACTGCGAACTTGGTTTGCTTTCTTGAGCTCCTTACCACGAACAAGGCTCTGATACCATGTGAAGAAAGTGGGAGAGAGGGAAGGAGTCTCACTCGCGGCTTTCTCACATGCACAATGGGGGAATACACACAAAGGTGGAGGCTGAAAACAGTTTTCCTCTTCTTAGTTGTGAAAGCCAAAAGAACTCTAGTACAAGGAAATAGAAGAACCCTATATGTGGGTCTCAAACCAAACTAAACTAAGGTGGCATACTAACTGAGCCACAAACTAGAGTAGATAAGGATAGCTATCATCCAGCTATTATTCGTGGGCAGTGTACCAACCGCGTCTGCAGCTAACAAGTCGGTGACATAAATGCACAACGGTCACCCTGGCATATCGCGAGTGGAGCTCGATAGCTCAACACAATGTAGATGGTTCTGTGAACAGATACAAGGCAAGATTAGTTGTCAAGGGGTATGCATAAACATATGGGATTGATTATGAAGAAACATTCGGTCCGGTTGTAAGGATGGCAACCGTAAGAGCAGTCATTGCTATGGCTGCATCAAAGGGATGGTCTTTACATCAGATGGATGTAAAGAATGCCTTCTTGCATGGTGATTTGCAAGAAGAGGTCTTTATGGAGCAGCCACCAGGTTATGTTCATGTTGTTCATCCTGAGTTTGTTTGCAAGTTGAAGAAAGCCTTGTATGGCTTGAAGCAAGCACCTAGAGCAGAAGTTTGAGATGAAGGATTTGGGAGAGCTGCATTATTTCTTGGGCATTGAGGTGATTAGATCACCAAGTGGGATACGGCTCTTGCAGAGGCAGTATGGATTGGACATGCTGTCCAAATATGGGATGACAGGCTATAAGCCTATTTCAGTTCCTTTGGAGCAGAATGTGAAGCTGAGCGCAGATGCAGGTGAGTTTCTGGAAGACCCTACTATGTACAGGTGCATAGTAGGAAGTTTGATTTATATGACTATTACCAGGCCAAATTTGAGCTATGCTATTGGATTGGTAAGTCAGTTTATGCAGGCTCCAAGGAAACCGCATTTGGATGCGGCTAGATGCATACTCAGGTATATGAAGTCCACATTGCAATATGGAGTATTTTATGAGGCTGGGGTTCAGATACAGTTGCATGGATACACTGATGCTGATTGGGCTGGTAGTATTTCTGATAGATGATCTATCAGTGGATATGTGTTCTCTTTTGGGAGTGCTGCAGTCACTTGGAGCAACAAGAAACAGCCTACAGTTGCCTTGTCGAGCATAGAGGCTGAGTACAGGGGTGCAGCAATGGCTGCATGTGAGGTAGCTTGGTTGCATCAGTCTATAGATGGGCCAGTTGTCATTTATTGTGACAACATGAGCAGTATACACTTGGCAAATAACCCAGTCTATCATGCTAGAACAAAGCACATTGAGGTGCATTATCACTATGTGCACGAGAAGGTTTTACTAGGTCTTATTGATCTAGTTTATGTCAGCACAGAGGATCAGGTAGCTGACATATTCATGAAGGCATTGGGCGCAGAGAAGCTACGCAAGTTCAGAGACCTGCTTGGTGTGCAGGAATTGGGATTGATCTCGAGGGGGAGTGTTGAGATATCGAGCTCCACTCGTGATATGCCAGGGTGACCATTGTGCATTTATGTCACCGACTTGTTAGCTGCAGATGCGGTTGGTACACCGCCCATGAATAATAGCTGGATGATAGCTATCCTTATGTACTCTAGTTCATGGCTCAGTTAGTATGCCACCTTAGTTAGCTGAGTTTGGTTGAGACCCACATATAGGGTTCTTCTATTTCTTTGTACTAGAGTTCTTTTGGCTTACACAACTAAGAGAGGAAAACTGTTTTCAGCCTCCACCTTTGTGTGTATTCCCCCATTGTGTACATGAGAAAGCCGCAAGTGAGACTCCTTCCTTCTCTCCCACTATCTTCACACTATCATCTGAATGAGCTTGGAGAGGTCAATGAGCATAGGTTCTCATTTAATGTGTAGTTGCTGAAGACTCATCCTTTTAGTTGTTTTGAAGATGTCTGCTATGCTTGACTGGGTCGAGTGCTTCTATCCAAGTTGTGGGTGCTGTGTAGCTTAGACTTGAAACTTTCCTCTCAAACTAGTATTCTCTTTTTCTCACAGTAGTGTAGAGAGTGGATGGAAATGATATCCACTGAAATCTCTCAAATAACATGAATATATACATGTGAATCCTTAGAGTTAGGGTTTGCCCCTATTACCCTATAGGTATGGTGCAATTTACACCATCCTTAACATACCTCACAGCTGAGGGTCAAAGCAATGAAGGACCTATATGACATTAACTCAGGAGTAAAAAAGCTCAAGATTCTTATAGTTGAATGCCAAACAAAGAGTGTACTTTACTCTACCCATCCGATCTAATATTCTCCTTTGTACTATATCAATCTCTTTCTTATGTCATCCACTCTGGAAGTTCAAGATGAAGACTACTACGAGCTTTGGGATACTACTACTGGGGTGGACCTAAAGCCGCGGTTGCGAGATCAAATCCAGCCAATGCAGCACAACAGATAGTACCAACTGCAAATGAGATTATCGCGTGGACAAGAAGAAATGCAGATGCGCTGTGTTCTATTGTCTGCAATGTAAGTGATTTTGTCATGGCGTTAATTCAACATGTCACCACAGCGGAGGAGGCATGGACGGTCTCGAAAAATCAGTACGAGACCACGAATCAGATGTGGATTCAGAATCTGGAGACAACTCGCGAACGAGAAACTGTCTAAGTCTGAAATGGCAGAGAAGTTCATCACCAGGGTGAAGAATCTATGCAATTAGATGATTGTGATTGGAATCACCATCACCAGCGAGAATCTAGCACGAAGGTGCATACGGATTTTCCCACCAAAGTACGACGGTCTTGTTACGATGCTAAATATGCAGAACAAAAATCTGCCCCTTAACTTTGAGGATTTCAGCGCAATGCTTCTGGAGGAGGAGATGCGTCAAAAGATGAGGACTGGAGAAGATTCGGCTTTCTGGGCTGGATCAAAGAAAGGTAAGGGTAAGGACTCTAGTAACCCATCTTCTTTTGATGATAAAAAGAGAAAGAAGAAGATCAAGTGCTTCTATTGCAACAAGGCAAGGCACAACCAGAATGAGTGCCGAAAGAAGATTGCAGATGAGAAGGACGGAGTAAAGAAAGAGTCTAGCAACAGTGCACATGCAGTACCAGTAGAGTTGTTCATAGCAATTGAGGAGATTTGCACGGAGCAGTTCATGTACTTGCGAATGAACCTTGGATTATTGACAGTGGTGCATCGCACCACATGACTAGTCGGAAGGATTGGTATACCTCTCTACATCCGATAGGGAATGACATCCTAGTACTAGTTGGCAATGATGCAAAATGTCCAGCAAAAGGAAAAGGTACAATTGCTCTCAAGTCAGATGGAGTTGTAAAACAGTTGTTCGATGTTCTTTATGTGCCAGATATCAAGAGGAAATTGTTGTCCGTTTCTATGATCATGGATCGGGACCTCAAAGTTCAATTCGATAAGAATGCCGCACAGATTTTGTATCTTCAAGGGAAGGTCGTTGGTAAAGGTACACGGCGCAACAACATCTACAAACTCTCAGCTTTCAGTGCTCGAGCTGATGTGAGCAACACTAAGCTGTGGCATGAGAGGTTTGGTCATCTAAACCTTAGTTCTTTAAAGGAGATGCATAAAAGTGAAATGATTGCAGACCTACCAGAAATTACAGATTTGCCCGATGTATGTGAAGCTTGCATGATGGGTAAGCAGCATCGGCAGCCCTTTCCTAAAGAGGCCAGCAGGGCCAAGGCTCCTCTAGAGCTCGTTCACACGGACCTCTGCGGAAAGATGGAGACGGAAGCTTTGGGTGGTTCCTACTACTTCATGATGCTGATCGATGACTACAGTAGAAGGATATGGATATACTTCCTGAAGACTAAAGATGAGGCTTTTACCAAGTTCAAAGAATGGCATGTAATGGTCGAGAAAGAAACGGAGAGGAAGGTGAAGAAGTTGAGATCAGACAGAGGTGCGAGTTCACATCAAGTGAATTCGAAAGTTACTGCAAAAGTCACGGGATCAAGAGGCAGAAACCCCCGCCACATACACCACAGCAAAATGGAGTAGCAGAGCGCAAGATGCGCGTCATCTGCACAATGGGCAGGAGCATGATGAAAGGGAAAGATTTGCCAAAGACTTTCTGGGCTAAAGCATGTAACACGGTAGTTAACATTCTGAATCGTAGCTACACGAAGGTTGTGAACAGGATGACTCCGCTACATGCCTTTTTTCTGGTAAGAAACCTTTAGCTGCACACTTCAGAGTCTTTGGATGTGACTGTTTTGTGCATGTCCCTGATGCTAATAGGACCAAATGGGAACCAAAGAGCCGGAAGTGTATTTTCTTGGGCTACAGTGAAGAGGCGAAGGGTTACCATCTCTATAACCCTGTTATCAAGAAGGTAATAGTAAGTCACGATGTGGTCTTCTCAGAATAGCCGCATCAATTGGAGGAGGATGCTTCCTTCTCAGACAACCAGACCAGGATATCCATCCAGTACAACCACCAACAGTAGACCGAACTCCCCCAATGGTGCTTGGGAGGATTCAAGATAAAGCAGAGGAAGAAGAGCCTACAGAACCACAACGGCAACGGCCATTTCCGAAGTGGGTAAAGCAGCTTTTGGATGGCAGAGAACCTCCAGCCATTGAGGAGGAACCATCCGAACACTACTGGTCCAAGAGATTAGAGGAGCAAAGAAGGGCACAGGAACACTTGGTCAACTACGCTTTGATGACAGAGGTGATCCATGCTAAAGAACCCAAGTGTCTTGAAGAAGCATAGGGTGATGATAAGTGGATGGAGGCTATGCAGTCGGAGTATGGCTCCATAATGAAGAACAACACTTGGGAGCTTGTGGATCGACCACCAAAACGCAAGGTAATCGGCACCAAGTGGGTGTACAAGACCAAGTACAATCCGACGGCATGTTGGATAAGTACAAAGCTCGGCTCGTGGTAAAAGGATTCGCACAGGTACATGATTTTGATTATCAAGATACCTTTGCTCCCACAACTCGACTAACCACAATTCGCAGTGTTTGGCTTTAGTAGCACAGGAAAGTTGGCCCGTGTTTCAGATGGATGTAAAATCCACCTTTCTGAATGGCAATCTCAAGGAGGAGGTATACGTGGAACAACCACCAGGTTTTGTGATCCCCGGTTTCAGAAGGTAAAGTCTGTAAACTGAAGAAGGCACTTTACAGGCTGAAACAGGCCCCACGAGTGTGGTACCAGTGGATTGATGCCTACTTTCTGCAAAACAGGTTTAGGAGGAGCCCATCTTATGCAAATTTGTATATCTACAGAGAAGGAGGTAGGTGTATGATCGTGGTCCTTTATGTGGATGACCTTGTCATAACAGGGAACCATGAAGAGAAGATCTCGCAGACAAAGTAGTTGCTAGGAAGAGAGTTTGAAATGACAGACCTCGGACTGATGCATTTCTGTTTGGGGATTGAGGTTTGGCAAGAGCCAAAACAAATCTTCATTTCATAGCTGAAGTATGCTGGAGAGATACTGAAGGCATTTGGCATGGCTAAGTGCAAGACAGTTGGCACCCCTATGGAGGTTGACGTGAAGCTCTCAAATGAGGATTCATCACCACTGGTGGATGAAGCGGAGTATAGAAGGCTTGTGGGCAGTTTGATTTACTTGTGCAACACGCGACTGGACATTAGCTTTGCGACTAGTGTACTAAGCAGGTTTTCCAATAAGCCCTGGGAGAACTATTGGAGGGCAGGGATGCGGGTGCTGAAATACATCAAAGGCACACTTGATTATGGCATCACCTATACCAAGGGCAACATCTTGACCGGATTCTGTGACTCAGATTGGGCAGGAGACGTGGACGATAGGTATTCAGTGACAGGTTACTGTTTCTCACTTGGATCTGGAGCTGTGTCATGGGTCAGTAAGAAGCAACCTACAGTTGCTCTTTCTTCTACCGAGGCTGAGTACAAATCAGCATGTTTTGCTTCTTGTGAGGCAATATGGTTGAGGGGGATTTTAGGGGACATGGGTGCAATGCAGAACAAGCCTACGTAGTTATCATGTGACAATTAGAGTTGCATGGCAATTGCAAAGAACCCTATGTTCCACGCTCGCACAAAACACATTGAGATTCAATATCACTTTGTATGCGAGCTCATCATGGATGGAGAGGTCAACTTGGTGTATTGTCCAACTACAGAGAATGCTACGGACATCTTCACGAAGGCTCTTGGAAGAGACTTGCTGGAGAGGCATCTTCATCGACTTGGCATTGGGCCAAAAAAGTAAGTTCACTTGCGGGTGGACATTGAGGGGGGGTGTTGGATATCAATTCTCCACTCTCGTGTAACTACAGCTAACTCTACTTGTAAGCCCCCCATATGAGGAGAAGGCATTTGAGTAGCTCGGTTATCTGGTAGGTCCTGGTTTGGACACCAGATGGGGGCCATGTGTGGCCTGATGGCTGGACGGCTTCAAATAGAGTTGGGATGATAATGTAAAAATCACAATGGATGATACTTGAATGCCAATGATAGCCCATTTCAAAGCATAAGAAATATTACTCCAATAAAAATGGTCTTGTCTTGTCTTTGTTATACCGTTTTGAGGTTCTTAAATAGGGCTTTGTGGGTTTTCTCCTTTGAAATTTGACATGAATATGGTGTAGTTCTAATAGATGTTAAGAAATAGGACTCGATTGTTTTCATCATTTTTGGGGCTACTGAGGAGTTGTAGGTGGTGGGATTGGTGTATGGTCTAAATTGTCCCTAGCCTTGTCCCTAGCCCACAAAAATTAGACATCTCACTGGGATTGATGGAGGGCTTGCTGAAGGACATTGAAGTTCGTCAATTAAGTCAGAGGTAGAATATTGCTCACATCAATTTTTGTGGAAGCTTGATGGAGTTCGGACAAATGGAATTGGCTTTGGACCACACTATAAGGGAGGTACTTTTAGTACTTGTTTTGATAATTTAATTTACTCAAGAGACTGCAACTAGGCTACATGCAAGTGCGGGAAGGCATCCCATGACTAACTGCATTGAGGGTAGATGGAGCATTTCTCGAGGCAGCCCACTCTCGGGTTGCGGGGCCCGTTTGGAGCCCCAGATGATCTCGGATGGCTCTAGGCGGAACGGTGTCTATAGGTCAGTTGCTTTATTTTGCGCCACGATTCTAACGTGTGGTCGGTGGCCTATTTAAAGACCCGACTGCCAGTCGGACGTTTTGGGCGGTCTTCCAATTGGGTCTAACCGACTACAACTGGTGGCTATATAAGAGCAAACCCGTGAAGCCCATAATCATCACTGGCTACAGTAACCCTGATTCGTTAGCATCCAGCCTCCATTCTCTTTTGTTTCCAGCACACCATCGAAGCTCCTCATACAAGAGGGCATGGCTAGGAGGCAACGCCATCTATTGTATCAGTTTTATAGTAATCAAATTTTTGATTCTCCATACTATCTACTTTTCTCTCTTGCATATGAGATCCTGTTATGTGTTGAGCAGAGACGTATTGTTTTCTTACATCTGCAGCTAACAAGTCGGTGACATAAATGCACAAACGTCACCCTGGCATATCATGAGTGGAGCTCTATATCTCAACATGTACATGTGAACCCCTTAAGGTTAGGGTTTGCACCTAATGCCCTAGAGGTATGGTGCAATTTACACCATCCTCAACACCCCCTCTTAAATTGCACTAGGTAAGTAGAGGGTGCATGTACAAGACCTTTTTGTGTTCCATTTGGTACATATGATAGCATCCAAAACTGGAAAAAGAAAACTGAAAAGAATCAAGGTATGTGCATATGTGAGCACTATGACTATGTAGCGGAAGCATGTACGAGAGCAAAACTTATGAGATCCGATACATATCATGCATTTCCCCCTCTTAAGTTGTGAGTCATCCTTCACCTTTCGAAATAAAACCCAGAAGATAGGCCAAAGGAAAGAGGAAAGAAATATGCAGAAAGTAAATTCCACTTGGATCAAAGACTAGTCGATCATAAGATGACTGCATGAAGAACAGTGTGTATGGCTGCGTGCTGAACCTATCAATGCTGAACATGTCATAAGTCATCGTGGATAGTGCAGCTGCTCTATAGAAGAGGCATCCAGATTTGATGCTTTTCTCTGTCTTTTGCTTCTCAACAAATATTGAGAGTGCTCTCAACAGAAGCAAGAACGGAAGAGGGAGAGAGAGAAACAGAGAGCCACACAAGTTTTGGTGGGTGCAGAACACCCTAATCTTCTTTTTCATTCATTTATATATGTGTTTGAGTATTGTACATAACCGGGGTAAAGGCACAGTGACCTTTAACCCCCACAACCGGGATAGTGCAGCTGCTCTATAGAAGAGGCATCCAGATTTGATGCTTTTCTCTGTCTTTTGCTTCTCAACAGATATTGAGAGTGCTCTCAACAGAAGCAAGAACGGAAGAGGGAGAGAGAGAAACAGAGAGCCACACAAGTTTTGGTGGGTGCAGAACACCCTAATCTTCTTTTTCATTCATTTATATATGTGTTTGAGTATTGTACATAACCGGGGTAAAGGCACAGTGACCTTTAACCCCCACAACCTCCCACTTAAAGGACAATGTGCCTTTAAGGGAGAACAACCAGTGAGCATACTATCCAATGCCCATCAATACATGACAATACTCAAACTGCTGTGACTAGGTAGACTCTTCGTCAGCATATCTGCAGGGTTATCATCTGTATGAACCTTGACAAGCTCTATGCGCTTGTCCTCAAGTACCTCCCTGATGAAATGGTACCTGACCTCAATGTGTTTGGTCTTTGCATGAAAGACCGGATTCCGTGCTAGCTGAATAGCACTCATGGAATCACTATGCAATGTCGGTACACCTGTATGAATCCCCAAATCTCCCACTAGCCGATCAAGCCATATAGCCTCCTTGCAACCCTTTGTGGCTGCAACATACTCAGCCTCTCTGGTAGACAAAGCAACGCACTTCTGTGTGCGAGACATCCACGACACTGCACCACCTGCAAAGGTGAACACATAACCAAAAGTGGATCTCCTACTATCCACATGCCCTGCATAGTCTGAATATGTGTACCCAAGTACATGCATGTCTCCTCTACCAAAGCAGATGCACATCTCCTTGGTACCCTTCATGTACCTCATGATGCACTTAACTGCCTCCCAATGCCTCTTTCCTGGATTAGCCATATACCAGCTAACAACTCCCACTGCAAATGCAATGTCTAGTCTAGTAGCTATCATGAATAGCATACATAAGACTCCCAACCGCTGATACATAAGGAACCTTGGCCATCATGGCCCTCTCCTTATCTGATTTGGGACTATCTATATGACTCAGTTTCACATATGGAGGCAATGGAGTACTCATGCCTTCCCCCCCTCCATATTGAAACATTGCAATACTTTTGTAACATACTCCTTCTATGAAAGCCAAAGGAGTTTCCTACTCTGATCACGCATGATGCGCATACCAAGAATATGACCTGCAAGTCCCAAATCCTTCATATCAAAGGCCTTATGCAACTTGGCCTTTAATGCATCTAGCTCATAAGTATTCTTGCTAGCCAATAGCATATCATCCACATATAGTGCCAAGATTATCAGGCTATTATCCTTAGCCCTTTTAGTGTAGAGGCAGTGATCAATTTCACTCCTTCTAAAACCCTGGGACCGAATGAAAGCATCAAACTTCTGATACCATTCTCTAGGCGCTTGCTTAAGACCATAGAGACTCTTCTTCAGCTTGCAAACTAAATGCTCTTTGCCCTTTTAAGACCGTATTAGATAATTCGGGAAAAACCCAATTCCCAGAATGGCAGTTTTGGAAGAAATTGTAGCTCCCCTCAATGAAAAAATAGGAGAAATATGTGAAAATAGACTAGATAGCCATTCATGAAGTGTGAAATATCAACTACATTCTCAAATAATAAATAGAATATCAGTGTCTAAACTACGTTATCATCAACAAAATAATAAACTTTGAAACCCATTTGAGTTAGATTCATCTCGTGAGCCATAGTGATGTTCAAAAACACCTTCATAATAGCGAGTCTTTGGAATTTCCATTGATATTGAGACTCACTTTTGTTGTGAGCATTCTCATTTGAAAATCTCCAAAACACCGTTTAAAAAATGTAGAGTGTAATTAATAACCATGAGTATTGCAATGAAAATGCACAGGCTCTTTAACTTAGTAAGATATGTAGTTGATGGAAAATCAAGATATGTAGTTGAGGAGGATGAATGCAAGATATGTAATTGATGGAAAATCAATGGGCAATGACAAGCATTTGATGTAATTTAGGTGGCAATGATAATCATTTATTGTGCACTTTCAATGTTTAGACTGACTAGCATTATTGTAAAACGATAACTTTACATGTCATGTTGATTACTCATTGCAAAGTAAAAAAGTACACTTTAGGATGAAAACATAACAACTTGTTGATACACCATTGAAATCCCTGAAATAAATCATGATTCCAAAGAAACTCTCAATTTCTAGCCCCAAAGAGAATGGCACCGGAAAGATAATTCGGGAAAAACCTAATTCCCAGAATGACAGTTTTGGAAGAAATTATAGCCTTTCTCCATGAAAAAATAGGAGGAATATGTGAAAATAGACTAGATTGCCATTCATGAAGTATGTAATATCTACTACATTCTCAAATAATAAATAGAATATCAATGTCTCAACTGCGTTATCATCAAACAAAATAATAAAATTCGAAATCCATTTGAGTGAGATTCATCTCGTGAGCCATAGTGGTGTTCAAAAACACCTTCATAATAGCTCTCTAGAATTTCCATTGATATTGAAACTCGCTTTGTTGTGAGCATTCTCATTTGAATGCAAGATATGTAGTTGATGTAAAATCAATGGGAAATGACAAGCATTTAATGTAAAATTAGGTGGCAATGACAATCATTTATCGTGCACTTTCAATGTTTAGACTGACTAGCATGATTGTAAAAGGATAACTTTACATGTCATGTTTATTACTCATTGCGAAGGAAAAAATACACTTTAGGATGAAAACATAACAGCTTGTTGATGCACCATTGAAAGCCTTGAAATAAATCATGATTACAAAGAAACTCTCAATTTCTAGCCCCGGCGGGGAGAATGGCACCAATGCCAGCTCTGCACAATCCATTGGAAAGAATGGCATGAGGGACACTCCGTCAAACTCCATTATGAATGTACTTATGAACATGTTTGCATATTATTCACACACAACAATTATGCACCAATTTACACAGCTAGAAAGAAAGTAGTAATTTCCATAAGTAATGATTGCACAAAGAAATACAATGTTATTATTCAAAACTCATTGTAGCTCCTCTCCTACATGTATATCATTTATTGATTCAATACAAATATGACCATATTCTGCAATATCTATGTTCATCATGGGGTCATACCAAGGTGAAAAGTTAGGAGAAAATACATAACTAACGTTTGGCTTTGCATACGGTATTTCCATTGCCGTTAATAAACCCTGCCACATTGCCATATTGAACATCACCAACAATATGCACCATATCCTTCATAGGGATAGTAGGGTCCTCTTGGATGGAGTACTTCTTTAGCCTTGGATGAACTTGACATAATTCCTTCCAGTCTCTGTAGGAGTACTTGTCACCTCCATAATGGGGAATAGTAGTCCCTATCTTGATGAAGTCATGCACAAACAAGCCCAAGGCAGCACCTATAATGGTTGACTCATGCACCTCGAAAGTCACATTTTTGATCCAGAACACTTCGTTGATAGGGATAGGTAACTTTGGTGGTCTGAATGGATCTCGTTCTGGTATGTACCTACTCAAGCATGATTTGAACGCATATCTCTCTACATCAAAAAAGACAATTCCAATTACCTACAACAACAGTTATATAGACTTGAGATAAAATGAAAAAACACTTTGACATCTGTACCTACATGGAAATTATGCATTCTATAGTTGGTTTATGTAGGCCTTAGAAATGTGTTTCTTGATATAGAGACCTTTGTACCCTAGGTCTATAGCCAATTGAGAAACTTGCATAGCATTCATGCTAGAGAGTTGTGGAGCACATCTTTAGCCTCATTGAGTTGTAGTAAGTAAGGCATCAACTCTCCTCTAAGTAGAGTATTATCATCCTTGTCTTGTACATCAAACATTGAATAAAATATGCAATTTGATAGAGGGCTAATGCAAGCCTTGTATGGGGAGTCATCAACAAGGATTGTCTTTATTGCATCACATCCAAATGCCTTTGAGATTTTTGCTAAGGGTCTGAACATTGCCTCAACACCAACCTTGTCGGGCCTATTTATCCTTGTCTTACTATAAGTGTAGCATCCTTGCTGAGACCATATAACAAATAAAGGGAGGCTCTCATTTGCATAATTTTGTAGTCCTACCATATCAAGTACGTTATGCTCCATTGCAGTTGACCAGATACCTCGGGGGGGTCACTCATCATATGTAACCCTATCACGTGAGTTAAACAGAAGGATATTTTTAATTCCTAAATTTCTCAAAAATTAATATACATAAGGGAGCATTTAAAATGAAATGTAAAAAAATTTACAAATTTGTATAGAAAAAGGGTACGTTTTATTAAGGAAAAATTTACAGATAAGGGATTTTACAAATAGGCCTCGAACGCACGTGATATAGAGGGTTCATACATACTGACCCCCCCGAGCCAGATACGTACATTAAATCTTTGTAGCAAGATTCTAAGGAATTCTATGCACCCAAGATGAACAACCGTATAAATATTTTTGTCATGCATAATAGATGGATGTATTGGCGACTTGAATAGGTAGTGACTCAATAGCAAGCCATCCAAGTCTAATATGATTGTTATTCTTGGCATATCCAAAGAAATTGTATGTGGATGTAGATCCAAATTCTCCTTGAAGTTGCTAGCTTTTGACTCATCCAAATTGTTAGGTGCTACGTTTTCATACATGTTTGCAACAACAATAAGATTATCTAGTCTTATCCCCAATGTTGAGATAGTATGTTCATCCATGTTCTCTTCTAAAAGTATAGGTTTAATGATATTCCTTGCAATTGTCTCCATTTTTGTGTTATGTTTTCTTCTATACCCCCTGTATCGATCGCATCATTAATAGTCCCCATTTTGGATGGTATGTTGTCCTCTACATTGATAGTCCCCATTTTGGGTGGTATGTTGTCTGCTACAATAGCACCTGATGCACTCCTTGATGATGCCATGCTTCACAGCCGCCTCTTCTTCATACTCATCATCCTCATCCTCATCCTCATCCATTGGGGTTATTATCCAATTATTCACATGAGGTTGTGGACAATGGCACCAGTGCCATTCATTACATGGATTGAAGAGAATTGCACTTAGAGTGCCATTCCCCATTCTCCATGTGATGAATGTCAATAGTTCCATTCTACCCACCATAAATTGATTAATTCTCCAGATGTCAAACATAACAAATGATGGTTTGAGAATAGCAATGGTGCCATTGTCTAAAAACTCATATGATATTATGGAGAATGACACGGATTCCATTCTCCATAGCACATGATGGTTGGAGAATGGCACCAGTGCCATTCTTCACAACATCATATGATTATTCCGAGAATGTCACGAGTGCTATTCTCTATTCTTTATGTGATGAATGGCACTAATGTCATTCTCAACATCATATGATTATTTGGTCAATTGCTCTAGTACCATTGCCCACAATACCATCTGATTTTTTAAAGAATGGCACCAGTGACATTCATCACATGGACTGTGGAGGATGGCACCAATGCCATTCTCCATTCTCCATATGATGAATCGCACTGATGCCATTCTCCTCAAATCCATCTAAGAACTTATGCCAATCTCAATGGGAGTTTGTGGAGAATGGCACCGGTGCCATACACTATGAGAGCTTGTGGAGATTGCCAGTGGTGCCATCCTACATGACTTTGTGGAGAATGACACTAGTGCTATTCATCACATGGATTGCCGAGAATAGCACAAGTTCCATTCTCCAGATGTCAAAGTTATTCTACCAGTGGAACACAAAACATGATATTAGGGTTATCACATTAGAGTCCTCCCAACTACTATGTATAAGAACCTAACACATGATGACTATAGAATTGGTACTAGTGCCATTGTCCATAACTCTTTGTGATTATTTGGAGAATGGAACTAGTACCATTCATCACATGGATTGTGGAGGATGGAACCAATGCCATTCTCCATTCTCCATGTGATCAATGGTACTGGTGCCATGTCCCAAATATTCATATAGTGTTGTGGGGACAATGGCACCAGTGCCATTCTCTAAAACTAAATTTGATCTTTTGGTGATAATGGTTCTAACTCATGATGGTAGGATAATGTTACTCGTGTCATTATAATCATCTGATATTGTGTAGAATGTCCATTATCATGCCAGTGGAACATAACAAATGATGATTGGAGAATGGCACTGGTGCCATTGTCCAAAAAATCCAAGTGATGAATGACATTGGATTGAGAAGAATGGCACACATGGATTGAGGAGAATGCCGCATATGGATTGAGGAGAATGACACCAATGCCATTCTCCATTCTCCATGTGATGAATGTCATTGAATTGAGGAGAATGACACCAGTGCCATTCTCCATTCTCCATGTGATGAATGGCATTGGATTGAGGAGAATGACACACGTGGATTGAGGAGAATGGCACCATTGCCAATCTCCATTCTCCATTTGATGAATGGTATTGGTGCCATTCTCCAAATATTCAAATAATCTTCTCTCTCTCTCTCTCTCTCTCTCTCTCTCTCTCTCTCTCAATTGGTCAAAACCTTGTCCATATGATGATAACCAATGAAGTGTTTTATGGCCAAATCTTTTTCTTATGGTGGAAATCAATTGCATAAATGGCATTGGTGCCATTCTTCAAATATTCATATGATGTTGTAGAGAATGACGCTGGATGGACAAAAGCAGTAGAGCCCAATCCGCCTTCACAGCCACCCTCATCCACGTTTAAAACACCCGAACAACACCATCACAAGGCAAAAGACATTCATTCAACATCATTGTCTCTTCACATCTCCAGACACACCTCACACTCTGGTCACATTTCCATTGGAAGCTAAGAAACTCAGAAAGAACCCAATGGATTACACAGCTCAAGACAAGCTCTCTTACTAACTGAAATCAAGTTCAGTAAACACATAAATGACCCATGAAACATAAATTCATCTCTGTGAGCATACACCACAACCACAACTATTCCCTATGCACAACCACTTAAGGCCTTCACACATCTCATATACAAGCTGTTTGCAATCCACAAGCTCCTACTTATTTCCTTAGACCTGAGTTGAGCCCAGCTCAGTACTCAAAAATCAAGACCTCTGTAAGCACCACCTGCTTCTCTGTATCTTCATCCCCGAGAACCTAGATACATCCTGCACCAAGGCATACTATCAGAGACCACCCACAAAGTAACCACGGTTAGAAACCTTATTATATCTTCCCACGGTCACCGACAAGCACTAGAAATGATGTATTCCGCCATCTCTTGAAGATTCTCAAAGCAAGGTCTCCTCAGTAACACCGAGTTCCTGCCTGGCCAAAGCTTCTCTGCTCTTAGCATTAGAGTATTTGTGTGCGTTCTATGACTAGCCAGTCACAAGCATGCTGCCATCTATATTATCTTCTTCCTTTATGAGGACTACCTTATAGCTTCACAGCTCAACACAAGTTTACATACGTATTGCAGCCATGCAACTTCTCCTCTTCACCATAGAGCATTCGGTTCTGCTGCCCAAACTCCCATTATGTGATGATATTCTGCCTTCAGCAGCTGCTCTCCATCCTCGGAACTGACGATCTCTTCTCCCTCCCCAGACCTTCAGCCGCTCATGGTTCTCTCACCACCCCTACGAGCCTCTATCGTCTAAGGTCCTCCTTTCTAGTTATCGAAGGAACTCCTTCTTCTATGAGCAATCATTAGTCAGCTGCCTTGTCATCTTCTGTCGTTGCTCCTACATTATCCTAGAGCTCATGCCTTTACAGTAGTCCTCTTCCACGCGGCTCCGCCACCTTGCCCTCCTGACTTGTAGAGAATCCCATCCCGTGAAGATAGCCAGTAGCGTGGCTTCTCCCGTCATCATGGGGCTCCTGTACCCCCGTCGTCTGAGATCCTCCTACTCACACAGTAGCGACGCCACCGCTGCAAAGTTCTTCACATACGTCAATCGCTCTCTCCAGCCTGCATCATGGCGACCACCGAACCCCAGAAGCTCCTAGCCCAATCAGTCTTCCCTCTTCTTCTGTGTTCCCTCGCTTCCTCGAATCCCTCATCTCTGCTCACGGTCCATATCTCCTTGCCTGTGGTCCAAGATCTTCTAGCACGCAGTCGTGGCAACCATCTCCGCTAGCCAAGGAGCTTAAAACTCCTGTGCCCACCTTCGTCTTCTTCCTTCTAGCAGCTCTCTCTATCGCTTAAGATACTCCAGCGCGCAGAACGAACGACCTCCATCGCTCACTCTGAGCTCGCAAAGTCCTCCCAGCTTAGTATCGACGCCGCCCTCCCTTTTCCTCAGGTCCTTCTCATGAGCTTCCTCCTCCCAGACTGCAAGCCCACGTCCCTCCTCTTCCAAGACCTTCCCTCCACTGCAAGCCTTACTTCCTCTGGTTTCCTTCGTCATCTCCACGTAGCTCACGGTTCTCCTCCAAGCTACCTCTGAGCTCCCTTAGCCGTCGCCTTCATCGAGAAGAGCCTCTTCTACTCTACCGAGCCTCTGTCATCCACGAACCCCTTCTAGTAGTCCTTCATGTAGCATGCCAGCTCGTCGTCGAGAAGCCTCCTTTCTTTTTCACGTAGCATGCATGGCCTCCTTTGATTATAGCCACGTCATGCATTTCCTTTTTCACCACTCTTCCCCCTTCCCTTCAAACTTTATACTAAGGCAATTAGTGTACCTTATCCAACCTTAGGCACTCCACCTTTGCACATATCCTTCAAGCAAATTTTTATTATTTGATTGCCACATATAACCGCGAGTCCATGAAGCTCAAGTGCCTGATGCACCCACATTGCTTTTCATCATCTCCCAGAAGTCCATGTAGAAGCGTCTTCCATCTCAAGACAATATGTCATCAGTGTGGAGTCCGTCATGAGGGTATCCATAACTCATTTCCACAACCAACTAGCTATGTACATAGCTATGCACTCACCCAGCAACATGCAACAAGTGAAAAATATTTTTCCATTTTTATCCACACATCTCTAGCAACCCCTACTCTTCTGCTGTGACATTCATGTCCAGCAGCCAAAGAAAAAACATTAGCAAACCACGTGGATCAAATACAAAACAAGCTTGTGCTCTATGCCTCTGCTTTCCTCCTGGATCAAAAGGATAACTTTGAACCCTCCACTGCCAGATATGCATAATCCACCATCCTCCTGGATCAAATGGAATCAACAATACACCAAATTGATGTAGCCACCAGCTCCTTCCATATAAGCCTCCAGGATCCCATAACTTATCCTGCCAAGATATTACACCACTCCACTCGCTATCAGCTGTCACACTTATATCATGAGTCTTGCTCCTCTTCACATGAGCTACATCTTTTGAGGTCACAACCTCACACATAAATCTCACGGGCACTACCAGCTCATAATCTATGATTAGGGACTTCTCAGCATACCCTATTGCCTCAACCTTCGAAGCTGTAAAACTCAATCCATCACATGAATTATCAAGATCACCCAGGAGAAAAATGACATCCTTCCCATATGTAGAATGCTCAAATATATCAGCACACTCTTTCTTGTCATTGCCAACCACACATGCAAAATCCATGAGGGTATCATCAAGTAAAGCATCTAGCTGATCATCAACCACACTATCACTGCCATCTAGCTCAACATGCATACTGGTGTTTTCATTCTCTTCTGATGAGATCAATGCTAACATATCATCCAGTGCATCATCAAGAACACAATCCAGCTCATTCTCTGAATCACCATTATCCTATAAACACTGAATCTTAACCTCATCATACACATCACAGTTTGCATGCACACAATCAACACTTGCTGGTCCCACCCAAACTAAGTGTTTTAACTGCAGGTCTTTTACTTTATCAGTAATAGCCACATCAGCTTCATCACTATCATACATGATTGAGCTCTCATCTTCACTACTAGTTTCACACCTCTCTTCCTCATTTGCTGAACCTGAAATCTCAACTTCTTCGGTATGCACAATCATAGTGTCAACCACAAACTGATTGCATTCAGCCATCATATGCACATCATCACCACACAACACTGGAGCATGATCATCATCTACACACACAGACTTATCCTTAGCTGCCTTTACAACCTTTCTGCCATCTATGGTAGCAACCCCTTCTCTCGGGCTCTCTTCTGCCACCTCGCACAGATCTAGCTGAGCAACACCCTCCTCCATAGCAAGTGACAAGCCTCCACTCATAAGTGTAATGATTTCTAGCTCCCTTACATCATCAGGTTCCTTCAACAGTGAAGACAACTAACTCCCTTCCTCTGATGAGATGCTCTCTTCCTCTGTCTCACTCAAAAAATCTGTCTCTTCATCTATGACTATCTCCTCAAGTTCCTCTTCCAATTCCAGTCTACAGCTCATCACATAATCTGGTACTCTCCTTGCATCAGCTGAACTTCCTTCTCCTCCATCCATAGCCTCTCTCCTGTTATTTTGACCTCTGCTTCTTCCTGCAGTCTCCATCCAATTCAGGCTGAGTGTTTTCATCAGCTCCACAGCTTCATGCAATTCCTTTTTCACGGAATCATCCTGCATAGGAACAGACACCGGCTCTCTCTCTACATATGACTTAATCATTTCTGGAGCATTTCTGGCCTGCTGATCAGGGTTTTAGGCTCCTCTTGCATGCCAAGTTGCCTCAATCTCTTGACTTTCCATTCTTTCTCTTTGGCCACTCTGACTGCTTCCTCAAAACTATCAATATTCTTCAGCTCCACCTTCAGACGGAGGGTAGACTCCAGACCAGCCACAAACCGGTCTCTCTTTATCATTTGCGGGGGTACTTCAGGAATCAAAGCCTCACACCATAGACTCCACAGTCTACCAAACTCTATCAGATACTGATCCACATCCTAACCATCCCTTTGCTGAATTTTGCACAACTCCTTCCATACTTCATTAGGGCTCCTGCTTTGTGCAAACCGTGCAAGAAAAGCTGCTCTCACCACTGTATACTCCGGATTTTGCTGCTGAGGATGAGCAGTCCTGAAGGCAGCCACTTGAGTCTGCAACCATGCCTTTGCATCTCCCTGCAAACAATAATTCATGATCTGAAACAAAATCTGAGGGGTTGCCCTATCCTTCATAAGTGCTGTGAATTCCATCTTTTCCAAGAATCTCACTGCATTCTCATATGGCATCCCCCAAAACTCTGGAAAGTCCTCTGCCATCCTCACAATCTTTCAACTGTCACACACCCTGGCTTTCTCAACTGCAACAAAACTGGATCATCCACGTTTAAAACACCCGAACAACACCATCACAAGGCAAAAGACATTCATTCAACACTGATTGTCTCTTCATATCTCCGGACACACCTCACACTCTGGTCACATTTCCACTGGAAGCTAAGAAACTCAGAAAGAACCCAGTGGATTACACAGCTCAAGACAAGCTCTCTTACTAACTGAAATCAAGTTCAGTAAACACATAAATGACCCATGAAACATAAATTCATCTCTGTGAGCATACACCACAACCACAACTATTCGCTATGCACAACCACTTAAGGCCTTCACACATCTCATATACAAGCTGTTTGCAATCCACAAGCTCCTACTTATTTCCTTAGACCTGAGTTGAGCCCAGCTCAGTACTCAAAAATCAAGACCTTTGTAAGCACCACCTGCTTCTCTGTATCTTCATCCCCGAGAACCTAGATACATCCTGCACCAAGGCATACTATCAGAGACCACCCACAAAGTAACTACAGTTAGAAACCTTATTATATCTTCCCACTATCACCAACAAGCACTAGAAATGATGTATTCTGCCATCTCTTGGAGATTCTCAAAGCAAGGTCTCCTCAGTAACACCGAGTTCCTGCCTGGCCAAAGCTTCTCTGCTCTTAGCATTAGAGTATTTGTGTGCATTCTATGACTAGCCAGTCACAAGCATGCTACCATCTATATTATCTTCTTCCTTTATGAGGACTACCTTATAGCTTCACAGCTCAACACAAGTTTACATACGTATTGCAGCCATGCAACTTCTCCTCTTCACCATAGAGCATTCGGTTCTGCTGCCCAAACTCCCATTATGTGATGATATTCTGCCTTCAGCAGCTGCTCTCCATCCTCGGAACTGACGATCTCTTCTCCCTCCCCAGACCTTCAGCCGCTCACGGTTCTCTCACCACCCCTACGAGCCTCTATCGTCTAAGGTCCTCGTTTCTAGTTATCTAAGGAACTCCTTCTTCTATGAGCAATCGTTAGTCAGCTGCCTTGTCATCTTCCGTCGTTGCTCCTACATTATCCTAGAGCTCACGCCTTTACAGTAGTCCTCTTCCACGCAGCTTCGCCACCTTGCCCTCCTGACTTGTAGAGAATCCCATCCCGTGAAGATAGCCAGTAGCGTGGCTTCTCCCGTCATCATGGGGCTCCTGTACCCCCGTCGTCTGAGATCCTCCTACTCACACAGTAGCGACGCCACCGCTGCAAAGTTCTTCACATACGTCAATCGTTCTCTCCAGCCTGCATCATGGCGACCACCGAACCCCAGAAGCTCCTAGCCCAGTCAGTCTTCCCTCTTCTTCTGTGTTCCCTCGCTTCCTCGAATCCCTCATCTCTGCTCACGGTCCATATCTCCTTGCCTGTGGTCCAAGATCTTCTAGCACGCAGTCGTGGCAACCATCTCCGCTAGCCAAGGAGCTTAAAACTCCTGTGCCCACCTTCGTCTTCTTCCTTCTAGCAGCTCTCTCTATCGCTTAAGATACTCCAGTGCGCAGAACGAACGACCTCCATCGCTCCCTCTGAGCTAAAGTCCTCCCAGCTTAGTATCGACGCCGCCCTCCCTTTTCCTCAGCTCCTTCTCATGAGCTTCCTCCTCCCAGACTGCAAGCCCACGTCCCTCCTCTTCCAAGACCTTCCCTCCACTGCGAGCCTTGCTTCCTCTGGTTCCTACTCAGTTTCCTTCGTCATCTCCACGTAGCTCACGGTTCTCCTCCAAGCTACCTCTGAGCTCCCTTAGCCGTCGCCTTCATCGAGAAGAGCCTCTTCTACTCTACCGAGCCTCTATCGTCCACGAACCCCTTCTAGTAGTCCTTCACGTAGCATGCCAGCTCGTCGTCGAGAAGCCTCCTTTCTTTTTCACGTAGCATGCATGGCCTCCTTTCTTTTTCACGTAGCATGCATGGCCTCCTTTGATTATAGCCACGTCATGCATTTCCTTTTTTACCACTCTTCCCCCTTCCCTTCAAACTTTATACTAAGGCAATTAGTGCATCTTATCCAACCTTAGGCACTCCACCTTTGCACATATCCTTCAAGCAAATTTTTATTATTTGATTGCCACATATAACCGCCTGATGCGCCCACATTGCTTTTCATCATCTCCCAGAAGTCCATGTAGAAGCATCTTCCATCTCAAGACAATATGTCATCAGTGTGGAGTCCGTCATGAGGGTATCCATAGCTCATTTCCACAACCAACTAGCTATGTACATAGCTATGCACTCACCCAGCAACATGCAACAAGTGCAAAATATTTTTCCATTTTTATCCACACAACGCCAGTTCCATTCTCCAAACTTCAACTCATATAGAATTCAAATGATTCTCTGTATGTCAATGTTGTCACAGATGATGGTTAGAGAATGGCACTGGTGCCATTTTCCACAGCACCATATGATTATATTGCAACTGGCACCTATGCCATTAATCACAAGGATTGAGGAGAATAGCACCAGTGCTATTCTCCATTCTCCATTTGATGAATGGCATTGGATTGAGGAGAATAGCACACATGGATTTAGGAGAATGACACCAGTGCCATTCTCCCTTCTCCATGTGATAAATGGCATTGGATTGAGGAGAATGACATACATGAATTGAGGAGAATGGTACCAATGCCATTCTCCATTTTGCATTTGATGATTGGCATTGGTGCCATTCTCTAAATATTCATATAATGCTCTCTCTCTCTCTCTCTCTCTCTCTCTCTACCTCAATTGGTCAAAACCTTTTCCATATAGTGATAACCTATGAAGAGTTTTATGGCCAAATCTTTTTCTTATGGTGGAAATCGATTGCATGAGGCCAAAGGATTAAGCCATGGTGGCAAATGCTCAAACATTTAATGCCATATGATCCAAATATTATGGCCCTAAGGTTTGAAAAGGTCTAAAAATCTTAGGTCATAATGTCCAAAAATTAGGCTAGATGGTCAATATTTTAACCATATAGTGATTAATCTCATGGATTGACACAATGGTTCAGGTCTGATTCCCTAGATGTCAATGTTAAAAATGATGGTTAGAGAATGGCACTGGTGCCATAGTCCACCACACCATATGATTATAATATTGAGACTGACACATGTGCCATTAATCACAAGGATTGAGTAGAATGGCACCAGTGCCATTCTCCATTCTCTATGTATGAATGGCACTAGTGCCATTCTTCAAATATGCATATGATGTTGTGGAGAATGGCACCAGTGCCATTCTCTAAACTTCAACTCATATAGAATTCAAATTATTTCATGTATGTCAAATTATCACAGATGATGGTTAGAGAGTGGCACTGGTGCCATATGATTATATTCACAGTGGCACCTATGCCATTAATCACAAGGATTGAGGAGAATGTCACAAGTCCCATTCACCATTCTCCAGTCTCCATGTGATGAATGGTATTGCATTGAGGAGAATGGCACACATGGTTTGAGGAGAATGACACACATGGATTGAGGAGAATGACACCAGTGCCATTCTCGATTCTGCATGTGATGATTGGCATTGGATTGAGGAGAATGACACCAGTGCCATTCTCCATTCTCCATGAGTTGAATGCCATTGGATTAAGGAAAATGACACACATGGATTGAGGAGAATGGCACCAGTGCCATTCTCCATTCTCTATGTATGAATGGCACTAGTGCCATTCTTCAAATATGCATATGATGTTGTGGAGAATGGCACCAGTGCCATTCTCCAAACTTCAACTCATATAGAATTCAAATTATTTCATGTATGTCAAATTATCACAGATGATGGTTAGAGAGTGGCACTGGTGCCATATGATTATATTCACAGTGGCACCTATGCCATTAATCACAAGGATTGAGGAGAATGTCACAAGTCCCATTCACCATTCTCCAGTCTCCATGTGATGAATGGTATTGCATTGAGGAGAATGGCACACATGGTTTGAGGAGAATGACACACATGGATTGAGGAGAATGACACCAGTGCCATTCTCGATTCTGCATGTGATGATTGGCATTGGATTGAGGAGAATGACACCAGTGCCATTCTCCATTCTCCATGAGATGAATGCCATTGGATTAAGGAAAATGACACACATGGATTGAGGAGAATGGCACCATTGCCATTCTCCATTCTCTATGTATGAATGGCACTAGTGCCATTCTTCAAATATGCATATGATGTTGTGGAGAATGGCACCAGTGCCATTCTCCAAACTTCAACTCATATAGAATTCAAATTATTTCATGTATGTCAAATTATCACAGATGATGGTTAGAGAGTGGCACTGGTGCCATATGATTATATTCATAGTGGCACCTATGCCATTAATCACAAGGATTGAGGAGAATGTCACAAGTCCCATTCACCATTCTCCAGTCTCCATGTGATGAATGGTATTGCATTGAGGAGAATGGCACACATGGTTTGAGGAGAATGACACACATGGATTGAGGAGAATGACACCAGTGCCATTCTCGATTCTGCATGTGATGATTGGCTCAAAATATTCATATCATGTTCTCTCTCTCTCTCTCTCTCTCTCTCTCTCTCTCTCTCTCTCTCTCTCTCTCTCTCTCAATTGGTCAAAACCTTATCCATATAGTGATAACCTATGAAGAGTTTTATGGCCAAATCTTTTGGTTATGGTGGAAATCAATTGCATGAGGCTAGAGGATTAAGCCATGGTGGCAAATGGTCAAAAATATAATGCCATATGGTCCAAATATTATGGCTCTAAGGTCTAAAAAGGTTTTAAAATCTTAGGACATAATGTCTAAACATCATGCTAGATGGTCAAAACTTTAGCCATATATTGATTAATCTCATGGATTACACACAATGGTTCAGGTCCCATTCCCTAGATGTCAATGTTATCGCAGATGATGGTTAGAGAATGGCACCAGTGCCATTGTCCACCACACCATATGAGTAAAATATTGATATTGGCACCTATGCCATCAATCACAAGGATTGAGGAGTGTGGCACCAGTGCCATTCTCCATTCTCTATGTATGAATGGCACTAGCGCCATTATTCAAATATTCATATGATGTGGAGAATGGCACCAGTGCCATTCTCCAAAGTTCAACTCATATAGAATTCAAATTATTCCATGCATGTCAAATTGTCACAGATGATGGTTAGAGAATGGCACTGGTACCATTGTCCATCTCTCTCTCTCTCTCTCTTGGTCAAAACCTTATCCATATGGTGATAACCTACGAAGAGTTTTATGGCCAAATCTTTTACATATGGTGGAAATCATTTGCATGAGGTCAAAGGATTGAGCCATGGTGGCAAATGGTCGAAACTATAATGGCATATGGTCAAATTGTTATGGCCCTAAGGTCTAAAAAGGTCTAAAAATCTTAGGTCATAAGGTCTAAAAATCAAGCTAGATGGTCAATTGAGGAGAAATTCTCCATGTGATGAATGGCATTGGTGCCATTCTTCAAATATTCATATGATGTTGTGGAGAATGGCACCAGTGCCATTCTCCAAACTTCAACTTGCCTTGTGAAAAAAATTCAAAATTAGGCGAGAAATTTGAATTTAGAATTCAAAACTTTCTCAAATTTAAAAATTTAAGTTCAAAAAATTATAATGTTAAAATGGAACATTTCAATTTTGAATTTGAATTTGAATTTACATTTGCAATACGATTTCAATTTGAAGTTGAGAGAGCTCTCTCTATCTCTCTCTCTCTCTCGCCCTCTCTCGCTCTCTCTAGGTGAGAGAGAGCGTGAGCGACGTGAGAGTTGCACGAGAGAGAGAGAGAGAGAGTAGTTGCAACAAAGAGTAGCTTTAGGAGAGAAGGGAGCGTAGGAGGGAGAGGAGAGCATCGTAGGAGAGGAGAGCGTAGGAGGAGGAATTTGATGAATCCAAGTCGTAGGATGAGAGTCAAGAAAGCAAAATCCCAAGATGCCAAACCTACGTATCGATTCACCTCTTGCCAGATGGATCATTATCGCCTTCCTTCAGTTTCTAAACTTCTTGTGGATTGCACAGACGAAACCAGCAGCTTCTCAAATCTCGTGAAGATTTGACATGACAAGCAACACATATCGAAGCACATATCGATTCCGGACTGTGGATGCAGATTTCGAGAGGAGGATGACGATGATGAATTTCGGGAGCAGGCTGGACAGAGGTGCAAGAGGCAACGGAGGTAGCCTGGGGATTACGGAGCCCGAGGGTAGAGATGTGATGCAACTTCAATGCTCTCGAAATTCAGGATGTTGAATTTTGAGAGCAGAATGATGATGCCGTGAGCTTGGATGATGAATTCGAGAGCCAATTTTAATTCATTGAAGGGGAGTGTGGATGACGAAATTGAGATGTTGCTAGAAGTTGCGAGGGGAGGCCGCGGGCTACGTCGTATTAGAAACAAAGGTTGTCGTCGTATTAGAAACAGAGGCCGTGCAGATTTTGACCTTGGAGGGAGAGGAGGAGGTAAGGTCTTTTGATTTTTTTAGGGTTCTTTTTTTTTATCATTGCTTTTTTTTTTGGCTTTCGTTTTGTTTTCATAAAACATTGCCTAAACTAACAGTGGGCCTAGGCTTGGGATTTGAGCAATCATAGTGGCCACTAAAGGAAAATTCAAAATATTATTCTTCAAGCTATGTTGAAGAGTAATACTTGGACCCTCATCTTGAAAAATCTTTGACTTTGCCTCTTAAGAGGTGGATTACGGTAATCATCCAAATTGATTACCACTTCTCTACGCTTTCTCATCTAGTCATCGAGAACATTTGGACACCTCCTAGAAACTACTCCTCTCTTGGTAATACTCTTCTAGTTGTCTTTCTAGGAATTTTTCCAGCTTGTTGTTGCTCGTCTAAATGTTGATCCTCCTAGGTATTGGATCTCTACCTCCACCAACTTAATGGAACGGACTACTTAGAGCTCTCCAAGGCATAAACTATCCTTTTAATTGTGGAAAAGTACCTATGGATAGATGCCAAGTACAAAATATTCAAGCTTCCTTGCCTTAATTGCATGTAGCCTAGAACAAAATTTTGCTATGATGGCTATGTGCACCTTAATAGGCCACTGAACCCACTATACTCTTGTTCAACTTCACCCACTGGTGGTATTCACCATCTTGGCCTGATAAGATTCATGCACTCCATGAGTAGCTAATTCAGCATTCAATGAGTTCCTCAATTGAGAATGCTTCTTACACACCCCTTGTACTTAAAATCCCCTCATGCACAAAGCATAGGTGCTAGTGAGTGGAGTGGATAGGAGGATCCCCTCTAATGGAATTTGTTCTCTTGTGGTTGGTACAACCTTGCTATCTATAAAACCTAAGTGGGAGAGCCTCTAATGGACTTCCTTCTCTTGTGCTTGGTACAACCTTGCTATCTCTAAAATGTAGCTGAAGTCAATCTTAGGGTATTCAAACTTAACAAAGTGTCAAGGTTCGACTCAACAAAGTATCAAGGTTTGACTGAACAAAGGATCAAGGTTTAACCATTGTAGCCATCCATTGACTTCCCCCTTGTGACCAAGGGGTTTGTATTGATGGAAGTTTTCAACTATAGTGAGACACTTGCTCCCATAGCTCAAATGAAGGCAATACCAATGATAATTGCGATGGTATCTTATTCAAAGTGGTACATCTTCTAGATGGACATGAAATGAGAATTTTTAAATGGAGATATCAAGGACATTTATATGAGAGAAGCCACCTAGATTTTGAATGTAGGGTGACCAAACGGGGAAAGTGTGCATAGTCTCAGAAACATTGTATGACTTGAAATAGGCCCCTTGAGCATCATACCAATGGATCTATGACTCCTTTGGAAGAATCATCTTGATATAGAGTGCATAAGATGTAAACATCTATCAAGAATCATCTTGATATAGAGTGCATAAGATGTAAACATGAATCTTCATTCAAAGGGGCCCAAGAAATAAATGATGATTTTATACATTGATGATATGATCATAAAACAACCCACTAAAGGGATATTAGGTTCTTGACCATGATTACACTAGCTCACCATGTCAATGATATTGATATCCATGTCATGGTAAAACCTAACCGTTCCAAAATTCTTGATCAAAACCCTCATCCTCATTCTCACAATGTATATCTCATAGAAATTAGAGTATCCAAACTATGCAAGTAATTAATGAAATATCACATGCAATGTAAAAATCTGATTATGTAGAAGATTAAAGAGAAACTTACATTAAAGGAGAAGTGGCCCTCTCTCGCTCTCTCTCTCTCTCTCTCTCTCTCTCTCTGTATATATATATATATGAAATTCTTACCAACAAATAATACCTACACACAAACAAATGCAAGGTCATGATGATGGTGGAAATAATTCATGCTTTAGAAAAAAGTTCTATCAAAATACCAAAATTTTTAGGGACTCATTCATAGATTCTGGAGATTGGCACTAGTGCCATTCTCCAAAAACCCATGAGGGGATTGGCATCACTGCCATTTCTCTATGTGGGTTTGGGGAGAATGGCACAAGTGCCAATTTTTATAAACCCACATGGAGATCAGCACTAGTGCAATTGTACATAGGAAAGCTAGACTCATATGGAGAATGGCACCGGTGCCATTCTCCACAATCCTACATGGAGAATGGCAATGGTACCATTCTCCCCCACTTCAGGGACATCTTTGTTGATCTTATGAAATTTTGCACAATCCCACATGTCTCCCCCACTTCAGGGACATCTTTGTTGATCTTATGAAATTCTGCACAATCCCACATGGAGAATGGTACTGGATTCTCCATAGGAAAGCCGGACTCACATGGAGAATGGCACCAGTGCCATTCTCCACAATCCCACATGGAGAATGGCACTGGTTCCATTCCCCATAGGAAAGCAAAACTCACATGGAGAATGGCACCAGTGCCATTCTCCACAATCCCACATGGAGAATGGCACTCGTTCCATTCTCCATAGGAAAGCCAGACTCACATGTAGAATGGCACTGCTGCCATTCTCCGCAATCCCACATGGAGAATGGGACTGGTGCCAGACTCACCTGGAGAATGGCACCAGTGCCATTCTCCACAATCCCACATGGAGAATGGCAGCGGTTCCATTCTCCCCTGCCACAATGACATCTTTATTGGTCTTATGAAATTCTTTGGTTGTAGTTTGTTCATAATTAACATCCTATAATTGTAATGAGAGGGGTTGGCTATCAGATGCGGTGACAAGGTCATGATGATGGTGGAAATCATTCACGCTTTCAAAAAAGTTTTATCAAATTACCAAAATTTTAGGGACTCATTCATGGATCTTGGAGATTGGCACCAATGCCATTCTCTAGAACCTACTAGGGGAATGGCATCAGTGCCATTTCTCTATGTGGGTTTGGGGAGAATGGCATTGGTGCCATTCTCCATAAACCCACATGGAGATCCGCACTAGTGCCAATGTACATAGGAAAGCCATACTCATATGGAGAATGGCACCAGTGCCATTCTCCACAATACCACATGGAGAATGGCAATGGTGCCATTGTCCCAAACTGCAAGGATGTCTTTGTTGGTCTTATGAAATTCTGCACAATCCCACATGGAGAATGGCATTGGTGCCATTCTCCATAGGAAAGATAGACTCACATGGAAAATGGCACCAATGCCATCCTCCACAATCCCACATGGAGAATGGCAGTGGTGCCATTCTTCCCCACTACAAGGACATCTTTGTTGGTCTTATGAAATTCTTTCGCTGTGGCTTGTTCATAATTAATTTCTCTTAATTGCAATGAGAGGGGCAGATGCGGGGACAAGGTCATGATGATGGTGGAAAGAAGTCATGCTTTAGAGAATAATTTTAGGGAAATAATTAATAGTTTCACAAAAAAATTGTATAGACTCATTCATGGATTCTGGAGATTGGCACCAATGCCATTCTTCAATAACCCACTAGGGGGTTAGCATTGTTGGTAAACTGAAAGGAAAGCAAAGAGTGGACACAAACTCAGAATACTTGCATTATAGAATGAAGAAGAGTGAGGTCCTTAAGTAGGCACCTCATACATGCTCACTGACATCACTGATGACTTCAGAGCTCCACAATCATCTCCTCAATCTGCTCCTAGATTCTCTCAATCATCCTATGTGGCTTTCCACCACCTAACTGTGCTTATGGGCACCTAACTGTGCCTCTAGCACTCACACATAGAAACCAAGGTGTGCCTGACGCATACACCTTGAGATATCCCAACATACCCCCCCTCAAGGGAATGCCTCAGGCTATGTCAAGGATACATCTAGTCTCATAGTTTCTCATGCCATCTCATGGTGGTCAAGGATAAATCTATGGCTAGGTTCTCATGCTAGCAAGGGTTCCCATGGGTGTAAGGTAAACAAAAGGGATACTAAAAGACCTTCCAATGGTTATCTCCCCTGATGTACATGCACACAATGTCTGCAGGAGGTACCATGGAGCAAAAACACATACACATGGCCTACATCATATGGTGACCAGAGGTGTTTACAAAACACAAAAAACACAATAGTTTATTTCATTCATTTTGGAGGACTATCTAGGCTGAGTACCTTGACATAAAAAGAGAGATCTGGAGCATACATAGAGATGATTTAAAATGCATAATCTTCAAAGGATGCCTCATCTTGTGGAGGCTCATCAACTGAAAGTAGATTTGCATTTTATGTCTTTGCTTTGGCTCTGCAAAATTTCTCATGATGGTTGTTCTTGCCACAGTGTTTGCATGGATTAATTTTGAAGCAGTCTTTTGAAAGGTGATTTGTCTTTCCACAGTGATTACAAGGGGTAAACTTGCCCTTCTGGACTTTTACAGCATAAATAGTGTCATTGCCTTTCCTGAGCTCCATATGCCTTTCTTCTTCTTGGAGAGCAGAGATAATACCTTCAAGATTAGGATTAGGAAGATTTTTCAAAGTGGTAACTATATGATCATAATCTTCAGGCATACTCTTAAGTAACACTGCCATAGCATCATCTGGAGTAATAGGAGAGTTGATAGAAGCTAATTGAGTCATAAGACTCCGCATGTAGTTGACATGAGCTGCCAAAGTAGTGCCACTAACCATCTTCAATTCAAAGAAAGAGATTTTAAGTGATAATTTAGAGATGTGAGAGCTAGCACCAAAAATCATGTCAAGCTTCTGCCAAGCTTCTGAAGGAGACTCTAAGTCAGAGATGTGGTGAATATAATCATCTCCTAAAGCCAGACTCACATGGAAAACGGCACCGGTGCCATTCTCCACAATCCCACATTGAGAATGGCACTACAGCCATTCTTCCCCACTACAAGGACATCTTTGTTGGTCTTATGAAATTCTTTGGTTGTGGCTTGTTCATAATTTATTTACCTATAATCGTAATGACATGGGATGGCTATCAAATGCGGGGACAAGGTCATGATGATGGTGGGGAATAAAGTGGTTGGAATTGGTGTAGTGTGTGCAATAGATCCGGAGGGTCGAGGCCTACTGTAGAGGTGTGAAGATTGGGGCAGAAAATGTATCGGTGATAATGGAGAAGTCTATCAATAGTAACATGCTCTTGCCATTTCCCACTATGGATGCAGTGCTTATTGGTGAGGCACTTTGGAGTGTTGTCAAGTGGTCTAAGGGCTCTCTAAAACATGTTGGTGATTCTTTAGATGATCCTATGACTCAAGAAGGCAGACCAAGTGAGCCTGAGCCACCTTATGTTGAGGCAATGCAAGTTTCTTCATTGAAAATGAAAATTTCATTTGTGAATCTTGGAAAGAAAAAGATTGTCTTGTGGGATGAGAGCAAAACAAAGACCATGGGGGAAGGTGTGATCTTGTATGTTTTCCCAGGTGACTCTATAAACTTTGACCTATTGGGTAACGATTGCATTGGTGTGGGTATTGAAAAGAAAGAACAAATTACAAGAAGTGGGTCTTCTATGCAAGATGCTAGCTCTCTCAACCTAGTTAAGTGTCCCATCAAGCAGATTACCTTACTTGATGGAAGCCCATTGCAACAATATGTGCCCATGGACCACGTTGCTGGCATGGATGAGGTGGTCAATGATCGAATGTTGAAAAGGGGTGATCCATCTTCAAAGAAAAGAAGGTACACTTTCATTAATAGGGTGCCTAAACAAAGAGACCCGAAGTCTGTCATGGATGCCATGACAACTTCCATTGCAAGGGCTACATACACATGTACGAATTTGTTGCTGTCAAATACAAGAGAAAACCCACCCTCTTCAGAGGGAAGTGTTGTTGTTGAGCCACCATACCAAAAGTTGCCAGAGAACTTGCTACTCCAACTAGATAATTGTGGGTCTGAGAACAAAAATTGTTTGCATACCTTTCTCTTATTGTAGCAAGGGGCATTTTCAAGACAGTTCAATTGGTCTTCTTGATGGCAAGACACACCCATGAGGACATTGATGCAATGTTCAGTAGGCTCTATGAGAGCATCCAAGTGGGGACAAACATTCACTTTCCCTCATTTGATAGATACATTCAAAAAATGTACATCATCTTCACCAGCACCATTTCTTCTTACATGGGTTCCTAACTTCAAGGATTATGTGGATTGCTACCTATGTGATGGGAAAGAAATGCTAGTTGGTCATGCAAAGCCATTACAATTTCGATTTTACATGCAAGGTGACAGACCTATGATGTAGTACAAGTGCATCCAAAATCACCGAATCGGATGCCCACCACTGAAGGGGGAATTGAGCTATGGAAGAAAGATAGTGAGGGTCGACCATTGTTGCCAACAAGTTGTCCAGATATACTGCCAATGGCTGCATTTGTGAGAGATCACTTGCAATTAATATCAAGCATAAAGGATTACAGTAAGTTTTGGGAGAGATTTGCAAGTGGAAATAATGCATCGTATGAGTCCTACATTAGGCCAGTGATAGACTACTGGAAAACCATAATTGTTGAGCTCGAACAGGAAAACATCTCAGAGATAGGAGTGTACAGAGACTTTTGGCCAAGAACACAATCGCCTCATGAGGAGGATGATATAGATGCTTGCATTAATGAGTTCCAAGGCTATGAGGAATGGAATGATCACTATTGCAGGCCGCTACAAGGTAAACCAAGGGAAGAGTTTAGACCAATGGTGGATGTTAAGCAAGGCGACTTCGTCTTGGTGAGGCCATCAGACCCTATATACCCCATATGACTTGGGGTTGCTGTATCAAGTGCCAAGATGTCCTAACTTTAAGAAATTATTAATTCAGTATTGGACACCATCAATTAAGAGAAAGGGGCTCAGTGATGCAGATGCCTATGTTGACTACTAGAACAAGTATTGGGCATAGAATAGGTTGGATCCACAGGTATGGGAGTGTATTGATGCATTGGTCTAGTCATGGACATTAAAATCCATAAATAGACCCAAGAAGATTAAGATTCCATGGAGTGTATGTATCAAAGCATAGGAGAGTTTGCTTGGTATCAGAGCATAGAAAATGGTGATGATTTTCTCACTCTTGATCTCCCAAACTTCCGTTGTAATATGTGTTCTCATGTGATGTTTTTCAATTGTTGTTATCTTATCAAGGGATATTTGCATATTATTAATATGACAATTTTTAGAAGTTGTCTTTCACTACCATTTGCATTCCTCTTCTTGCCTCAAACTCTGCGTTGTACATGTGGCAACCCTCCCTTAGATTCATATATTTAAATATTTTTCCCTTTTGTAAAAAAAATTTGGACCATGAAAAAGATAGTTAGTATTATTCCATTCAAAGAGACGATCATGCAACCACTCATGATGAATCTAAAGCTAGATGATGTGATAGTGAACAGGGAGTTGCCATGGACTTGCAGACAAGACTGGAGTTGCATCATCCTCTCTTTGAATTTTGTGTACTAATAGTGCTCATGCATCCCCATGTGAAATACAATATTAGTCCTTTATCAATATACAGAATTCAAAGATCATGCATCCACTCATGATGAATCTAAACGTGGATGATGTAATAATGAACAGGTGGTTGCCATGCACTCAACAAGATTAGAGTTTGTAAGAGTGCTCATGCATCCCCATCTGAAATATGATTGTAAGGCCCTTTGTGTGGCCTCAAATCTTTCATTCCACATTCTATTTTCTATACATAGCTCAACAGTAATGATTTCACAAGATTCTTCAACCTTTAGAATCATGAATAGAGAAGAGATAAGACATGGCTTATTGTAACGATTGCATGCATGCATTTATTTACTGTAGTGACATGCATGCAATTATTAATAGAGATCAAATTATGCATGTACTTATTGGAGACCTGCTACAGCCCTCACTAATGGCTGCCTCACATCGACTCTCCCTCCCCACTCCACCTCTCATGTGAAACTCTCCTTGCTAGCATCATGAATGTCACAGAAGACTCAATCCATCCTTCCCTCAACACCATCGCTCCACTCTTTGTTGCTACCACCTCACCACTCCTCTCCTCCACTCCTTGCCCCTCTCCTCTACTCCCCTCCTCATTAAGGGCTACATCTCCATTCCTCCCTTTCCTGTTTACTCCTTCGGGCCACCTCCACCCTCTTGTTGTGCTTCAAGACTGCCTCTTGCCTCCTCGCTCCTTGCTTCCTCACCTCCTCACCTCCTTGCTTCTTTGCCTTCTCACCTCCTTGCATCCTACTTGTTGCTATCGATTCCAAGACCATCCCTCCTCTCATTGGCCAGCTCCTCTACTCCTCGTGTCATCCTTCCCCTCATTGGTAGGCTCCTTCAATAGTGCACTCTCCCTCATTGACTAGTTTGAAGGCCATGTACATCTGCAAGATTCCAATCTTCCCTCATTTTGGTGTCTCCAATGAAAAGCTTGGGGGTCTTATTTTTGGAGGGGAGAAACATGAAAATGGCAGCACGTTAATGCGCTGCCATTTTCATGCTTCTGCCACCCAAAAATAAGACCTGCAAAGCCCTTGCTTCCGCTTGAATGAGCCTCTTGATTTTGGGGTTGTAATGGTTGAAAATGGCAACGCATCCATTTTCAACCATTACACCCCTAAAATCAAGAGGCTCATTTAAGCTTAAGCAAGGGGCACTACAAATCTAGTAAATGAAATCAATCAGATTAGGAATTGACAAACTTGATTTGGGAATGGTCAGGAATACTTTGTCTTTGAATAATGCCTTGGATCATGGGATGGGGTCCCATGAATTTGCTACCTGTGATGGACAAATGGTTCTACCCTCGACTGAAGGTGACATGTGTGTAGCAAAGAAAAATGTGGATATGATAGCCCTCATGGAATCTCTAAGGGGTATTGATTTTGGCTATGATTTGCACATTCTAGCACTTGAGGCATACATCAATTTCTAGCACTTGAGGCATATAGTGGCTCCGCCCATGCAACATTGCCAGCTGCAATCCAAGCATCATGCAATCTCATATTTTGTATCCAGAGACATCATGAGGGGTAGAGCCTCTTTTTTGTAGCCTCACTAGCAATATGTATTGAAAACCAAAATGTATTCAATTATTATATTCTCGCTATATGAATGCTCTTAATGGATCCAAATTGTAGAGCTACTTCAATGCTACTACTTAGTTATATTGCATAATAACCTCCATATGTATGCTCGTGAGACAATAAAAAAGAGGCCTGGCATCCCAAAATGGCAGTGCGTCAACGCACTACAATTTTTGGGATGCTAGGCCTCTTTTTTGTTGTGTCATGAGCATAAGAACAAGCACTTGTGTTCCTTGCCTTTCTTTGCAATGGGGGTCTTGATTTTGGGGGGTGTATGCCAAAAATTGATAAACAACATTATTTGATGCATATGGTTTTATTAAATGGCAAAAATAGGCATGAAAACAATCTAAATTAGCTCTTTCCATTAGATTTGATATATGACATGACTCCATTTGGATTTGTAAGTCCAAAGATACAGGGTCCTACTTTTAGGGCCTGAATGCCTCAAATAGGCAGCGCGTCATGGGGTCCTACTTTTGAGGCCTAAATGCATGAAATAGGCATTACCTATTTCAAGCATTCAGGCCCTAAAAGTAAGACCCCGTATCTTTGGACTTACAAATCCAAATGGGGTCATGTCATACATCAAATGGCAAGAGCCAATTTAGATGGTTTTCATGCCTATTTTCTCCATCTATCAAAACTCTATGCATGAATATATACATCAATATAGACATATATGCATCAATACATACATACATACATACATACATACATACATACATATATATATATACATATAAATATAAATATAAATATAATATATGTATATATATATATATACATATATATATATATATATATATATATATATATATATATACATATATACATATATATGTATGTACATACATACATACAGCAAAAGTAGGACCCCATTGGTTGCCTATTTCATGCATTTTGTTGTCTCATGAGTGTAAGAACAAGCACTTGTGCTCCTTACCTTTCTTTGAAATGGGGGTCTTGATTTTGGGGGGGTATGCCAAAAATTGATAAACAACATTATTTGATGAATATAGTCTTAGTAGAATCTGGAGAAAATGGACATGAAAACCATCTAAATTGGCTCTTGCCATTTGATTTGATATATGACATGACCCCATTTGGATATGCAAGTCCAAAGATACGGGGTCCTGCTTTTAGGGCTTGAAGGCCTGAAATAGGCAACGCGTTGACATGTTGCCCATTTCATGCAGTTAGGCCTCAAAAGTAGGACCCCATTTGGCAAGCCTAACTCCATGAAAGCACTGCCTATTTCAAGCATTCAAGCCCTAAAGACAGGATCCTGTATCTTTGGACTTACAAATATTAATGGGGTCATGTCATATATCAAATCGAATGGCAAGAGCCAATTTAGATGGTTTTTATGTCCATTTTTTTAATCTATCAAAATTGTATGCATCAATATATACACATATGCATCAACATATACATATACATACATACATACATATAGATATATATATATATATATATATATATATATATACATACATACATACATACATACATATATATGTATACTTGTGTTCCTTACCTTTCTTTGCAATGGGGGTCTTGATTTTGGGGGGGGTATGCCAAAAAATTGATCAACAACATTATTTGATGCATATAGTTTTAGTAGTTTTAGTACACACACAAACACACACACACACACATATATATATACATACACACATATATACATACGTACATACATATATATACATATTTGATGCATATACTAGATGGGGAAAATAGGCCCCACTCTAATTTTGATGCATATACTAGATGGGGAAAATAGGCCCCACTCTAATTTTCATGGAGAGACCCAACTAGACAAATAGAGCAAGTCCAGGGGGTCACTAGGGACACCCCCCAGCAAATGGAGATGACCACTCTACAATTTTAGCACCATTTTTGGGATGTAAACTCAGGTCCCAAAAAAATTGTGTCAATTCTTGCATTAAATGTAGGGTGGTGAATATATCCTATTGCGTCATGGGGCCTGGAGAAGATGGAGGGAAAAAATTGAACCTCCAAAAAGACTTCTTTTACTAGCATTGAGAGTGGACAAGACAGCTACTGCTAGTGTGATATGAGAATTTGCACGTCTCAAGTTTTGGGGTCCATGAAATTAGATCATGTTGATGGTAACTTTGAGAGGGTGCAAAGGCAGGCAATATTCTTCATCATGGCTGACTCAAATGCAAGGCAGTGAAAATGCCAGGAGAGTGGCTAGGTAGCAATTATTTCAGGAAGAGAGATTCTGATACTTTGTTGTGTTATGTAGGATATTAATTTGCATTAAATGTGGGACATGTTAGATATAAGTTCATAAAATCCTAAGTCATGAACTTAATACATTAAATATTCAAGCATAAATAATAGTCGTCAATTTAATACATTAAATATTCAAGCCTAAAGAAGACTTAATCAAGACCTAATGCACCATACCATTGGCCACAACCTCGTTCCATAGACTTGCCAACATAAGGCCAAAATTTTCATTCTTAAGAATATGTGGAAAGACCTTATGTTTGGCCACAACATATGGCAAAAAAAATTCATTCTAAAGAATAGGTGGAATGAAATTGTGTTTGAGAAATACAAATCAATGCTCAAGTTTGGACATAAATAAAGGTATCCTTTTGAAGATATTGGAACACATGAGAGAGATAATATTGAAGATACATGAATTTTTAGACATACTATTAAAGACAAATGAAGATATAATGGATGAAATCTTGTTGATTATACATGAATTTTCAATAGACCTATCATTCAAAAGATTTTATGGATTGAATGTAGCTTTAATACATTATCCCTTTTACAAGGGTGTTTGAGTTTGAGGCTTGAAACATAAAAATTAATCTGTGTTGAAGCCTAGTGGTTTGTTAAGGATATGTGAAACTTATAGTAAAAGTACTTACAATGCAATGGATTATATTAAATATCCCATTAAGGACATGTGAACATATAGTAGAGGAATTCTACATAAAAATGAGTGGATCAAACTTAATGGCTCAAAAGCAAAAAAGGGTGATGGTGGAGCCTAGGGGCTACTCTACGGCACTATGGCAACAACCTTTGTAGTTACTATCAAAGGTAGTGCAACTTTTTTATCAAGGAAAGAGACATGAACCAGATCAGTATGACCTAGGTTTCACTGACTTGTTTCTTTCATGGATAAAAAGTGACCCTTAGGTGATGCTACAACACTCCCTTTTTTGGTCCATTATTATAGCACAATTGGGGCCTTTTGACCTAATACTAGCTACCCATCAAATATTTGTTGTAGATGCTAGGGGTAATTACCAAACTACTAGTGGTAGTTTTGCTCGGGGGGGTCACTCATCATATGCAACCCTATCACGTGAGTTTAAAAGAAGGATATTTTTTATTTCTAAAATTTACAGAATTAAATATTCATAAGGGACTATTTAAAATAGTTTTGGGAAAAAATTACAGATTTGTACAAAAAAGGGATACATTTTATTAATGAAAAATTTACAGAAAAGGAATTTTAAATATAGGCCTTGAGCGCACGTGATATAGAGGGTTTATACATAGTGACCCCCTTGAGTAGTTTTGTCACTACCATTAGTAATTTTATTGGAGTGTTCCTTAATGATAGTTCTCCTACTACTACATACAATATTACCAATAGTAGTCTTAATCCCAATGATAGTACATATACTATTATTACAACATTCCAACTTACATTTGCATTTATTTTTGGTGCTTTGATGTGCTTTGAAAGTAAGGACAATGTGATTTCATTCTTGTTTGCATTCTTGTCAAACATGAGGAGCTGGAATGCATAAGAGTTGGGAGGCACATTGTAATTTGTGTGCAGATTTGAGCCATTGAATAGCCTATTGATTCTGATTGTTTTTGTTCTTATTAAGTCCTTAATTTGGTTATTTCACAATGAACATCGCCATATCAATTCAGATTTTTTTTGTTCTAGTAATGTCCTATCAATTTTTGTTCTTATTAAATCCTCGCAGTAGTTCATTGTGAACTGTAGCCATAGCACAGTCCAAGGTTGATCATACAAGATAAATGGGTGCTCACATTTAATATATTTTTGAGAGTTGGAGCGATAGTGGTTGTAGATAACAAAATCATCGCTTTCAATAAATTTGGCAAGATTCTTGTGATAGAAGGAATAACTTCTATTGCACTAACAATGAAAGAAAACTATCGAAAGGCTAACACAAGGCTCAAAATTACACTGGTGCTACTAGGCTTAATAGTTGTAGGCTAGTAGTAGTACTAGTGTATTTACTAAGTAGTGTGCATGCCTCTTCTCATTAAAATTCATAGTCTTCCAAAAGATTATATAGTACATAAGTCAAAATCATATAATTAGTTTTATCATCCTAATGTTGAAACTGACTTAAATTCATAGTCTTCAAAAAGGTATAATATGTAAGTCATATTTCAATTAGTTTTATCGTCCTCATGTTGAAACTAACTTTCTGTCTCCTATGAGCCTCAAACCTTCAATCCATTAATTTTTCAAATAGTAAGAATGGTCATTATATTAAGAGGTGATGATATCTAAAGTGTTCTAGAAATAGTAAGAATGGTCTTGTATTAAGAGGTGATGATATCTCAAGTGTTCTACAAAACTATTAGGTACCTCTTAGTGGTTGGGGTGATTATATCTCAAGTATTCTACAAATAGTAAGAATGTTTCAAGTATTCTACAAAACTATTAGGTACCTCTTAGTGGTTGAAGGGAAGGGGTGATGATCTCTCAAGTGCTCTACATATAGTAAGAATGGTCTTGTATTAAGAGGTGATGATATCTCAAGTGTTCTACAAATAGTAATAATGGTTTTGTATTAGGAGGTGATGATATCTCAAGTGTTCTACAAAACTATTAGTAGGTACCTCTTAATGGTTGAAGGGAAGGGGTGGGAAGTAAAATCTCTAAGAACTACATGATGGTTGCAAAAACATAAATGACACTTCGGTTTTTCAACATATGGGTGAACTATTTTTAAACATTCACTTCTTTCGTGGTTGATAATATTTTTAATAAGAAGGACCATTTTGAATGTCATAAGTGTTGATGCAATCCCATGCTATGAAGTTTGCAGACAGTTTGTTGAAGTGATGTTTACGTTACTAAGTTCAACATATCAAGCAATGCATTTGTTTTGATTATTGAAGTAGTTGTGATAATAAGACCCATTTCAAATGTGAAAGAATTGTTGTATCAGTTAATGGAATCCTATGGTTTGGAGTGAAAATTTGGTTTCTTTCAAACCCACATACTATTGTTGCATAATGTGAGTATGGCTCCAATTGGAAGTTAAGGTAGACTATAATTCGCAATCTTGGTATAGTTACACATAGTAAGATAAGTTTTATTTTCAAGAATCTTCCCAAAGAATGGTTTCCACAAAGCTATGTTGAGTACCTCTACAAGGAAATTGTGGAAAAGCTCACTCGCTCTATCGACTGCCTCTGGCCTAAAATGCTTCAAAACACAATTGGCCAAAGGACATGCTATCAGGTTTGATGCTGTGTATTATGAAATACAATGAACTTTTGCATGCTTATGAGCCATATAGCAAGCAAGTTCATGGAAAAATAAACAATTCAAAATTATAAATAGTGCTAGATTTATTAAAAGATCTTTGCACATGCATGTTTTCAACTTCTTCCTTTTTAGGGTGAATCTAGATACCAATATCAATAACTATCAATGTTTTAAGACCACCATGCAGTAGTCCCACTATTTTGGATTCCAAATTTTCAATCCATTTTGTTTTCAACAAATCAAAAAAAATTTATGGAGTGTGCCCTCAAATCAGTGTGCATCACTTTAACACAACATTGAAGGCCCGTTAACCCATACCTAATATTCTCATTCAGGTATGTCCTTTGGTCGAGGAGAAGCTCATGTAGTGTACTTTTGAATTATTAGTTGGTTGCATATATGTACAGAACAAATCTTTGATGTTTTTGAATAAATTGATATATATATAGTCTTCAGGATGTGTGCTTCACCTGCAACATAGCATTTGTAATGCTTTAACGGTCTCATTCCAAATCCTTATTCCATAAACTTTTGGTCTCATGTTCAAGTTTGGAATGTGTACTACAACTTGAAGACAAATTTTGTCAAATTTCATTGAGCAATACATAAGCTATGGGTCATGTAAGATGCCTATATATAGAAAATTTCCTAAAGCTCACCAAAAATGCCTACACACAAGCAAACAATGACCCTAGAGCATGACATGGGAGATCAAAAAATAAAGCTTTTAGAAGTTAGCACTTCCAACACACCTATAAGACCGGCTATAAGAGTTTTAGAATGTGGAGATAGTTTGAGTTCCTTAGAGGGTTTCTCAAACATTGATATAAGAAAACTCAAATAGCATGTTCTAGATGTGCAAGACTTTGCCTTAGATGATCAAGAGGATGAGCTTCAATCTCACAAGGGTGACTTTTCCAATGAGGAGAATGGATTGAAGAAAATGTTTTTAGTTATGAAAACTTTTGCATATAGTTTCATTGTTGAAAGGTGTAGGGTGAAACCCTATACTTGTCCAAAATTGTCAATGGTTAAATTTTGTAAGTTAGCAGTGCTTTTTTGATGTTTTGTTTTTTTAAAGAACCTTATCAACAAAAATGTTGATGCTATTATCGATGGTTTTAAAAGTTTGCAATGGTAATATTGACATTTTAATGAGCTTTTTGATGGTATCTTTAATTATTGATATTGACCTTTCTCTGGCCTTTCCCCTAATTATCAATAATATCAATGGTCATATTGACACTTTTATCAATGCTAATATCAATGAATGTAACTCTCACACTAATATTGGTGGTACAGCCTTGCAAATACTAAGAAAAAGTGTCAATGATAAGCATCGATAATGATGTGAATGGTAGTAGTGTCTTTCCTTGAGGGGTGCATTGATAAGAAACCCTAGATACAACATGATTTCAAGAGGTACTTAAAAGTCCTTGTCTATTAATTTTCCATGGACAAAAGGAGCCCTTTTAAAGGTCGCTAGGAACCTCCTAGTTTCCTCCATATGTTGCTACCATGTATCTCACCACCAACCCCTTAAATCTAAGAGTGAGGAATTGGTGAATACCTAAAGATCCACCTTGCATCTACAAGATCCCTATGGTGAGAATTTAGAGTGCAGAATAGGCTCTGTTTTCATCTAAAGGAAGTAGGCATATCTTATGGTAGGATTCTAAGGTAGATAGCCTCTAACCATGGTTAGATCTATGCTTTCTCCTATAATCTAGGGACTAACTCTCAGACAAGGGAAAGTCTACAATGTCAGGTAGTTGAGCTTAGTTGGAAAAATGCTGTTGGATATCATCTCATCAAGTTTTATAGGAGTTTTATAGTACCTATCATAATGTCTGTATAACCACTATCATTGTCATAGCCACGTGGCATAGTCTCCATTACAAGGGGTTCCATTGAAGAACCTTTATCTAGTTAAGCCTTCTAGCTTGGATTAGCTTGGTTGGTCCAATGACCCAATTATCCAACCATTCCTAGAAATAGCTAATGATTCAGACAAAGATATTATATCATTAGACCTTATAAAGTATCCACCTTTGTTGCACAATCTTGGCTCTAAGCCATAGCAATGCCAAGGGTAAATTTGATTAAAAGTATGGCAATGTTGCAAATAGTATGAAATTATGAACCCAATGATGGCTCCAGACCCTCTAATTCATCAAAATGCCTTAGTCAAGATATTGATGCTTGTTGTTGATTTTTACAACTCCTCTATATTTTGGAGTTTTCCATTTTTTTCAGGAAGAACTAAAATGGACACCGTTGGCTTGTAACCACCCTTTAATGGTTTTTGCAAACACTATGGGATTAAATGATAATTCACATAACTTTCACATGCATACACTTCTTGAGAAAAATGGAGTATCCAAGTGATAAATAGAGTCATTGTAGAGTTAACAAAATGTGTGCTTGATGAGAAGAAAGTGCCAAGGCACTCTTGGGCATAAGCATGTGATACATTCGTTTTTCCAAAGGGGAGCCACACTACAAGGCATAGGCCCTTTTCCAATGAAAATACCGACGCTTTTTACATTAACTTCTTTTTTAAACGGGCGCAAACGTCATTATTAAAGTCGTTAAAAGCATCGAAAAAGAACCGTCGCTATATAGCGACATTGTTAAACGTTGCTATATAGCGACACTGATATTCGTCGCTATATAGCGACACTACTAAATGTTGCTATATAGTGACGATTAACAAAACTTAAAAAAAAGAATTAGTGGGGCTAAACAGGGCTTGCTATGGCCCTGTTTAGCCCCACTAATCCTTTTTTTTTTTGTAATTACAAAAAAAAGTTTTTTATAACAAAAATTTCCTTGCGAAAAGGGTGATACAAAATTGCTCAAATGAAATGATCGAGCAACAAAAGCATATACATGTCGAACATATACAACATTGTTTGTTACAAAATTACCCTTTCGAAAGGGTGATACAAAATTGCTCAAACGAGCGGATATACAAAATGACATACATGGCGAAGAAAATGCAAACTGCTACTACTACTACTACTCATCCAAATCGTCCTCATCCTCATCCTCGTCTTGTTGGCCTGATCCTTGGTCCTCGTGAGCTACGTCTTCTTCCTTATCCTCGTCACGTGCGTTTGATCCCTAGCCCTGGTGATCGCTTGCCTCTGATGATGGGACGCTTGAGCTTTGACCCTAAGAGTGAACCATATAAATTGAAAATTAGATTGGAACTTAAAGAATAAAACAATTTAAAAAGTGAGATTACAAGTAGGAGTAGACTTATACTGTGCGAGCAGCCACCTCAGCCCAATCGACCGTTGCTCCCATTGCCTCTTGCTCAATAAACCACAGCTTTGTTCCTATGCGAAATGCGTGTCGCATCTTTGCATCTGTAGGAAGACGACCCATCGCAGCTTGCTATGGATCCAATTTACAAGAGTTAGAGTTAGCTAAAGTGCATGTACTATGTAGTAAAACAAATAGAACAATACATTAAATGAGAAGAAGTAGACTTACCATGGTTGCCTCGAATGCCAACCATTCGCCTACACCAAAGTGCGAAGTACCTACGATGTCCAGCCGTCTCTTCAGAGCCCTCCTCTGACCCTCGAACATTTTGGGATGGTCCCTATTCTGCTTCTTGAAGAACTTCCAATCAGCTTTGTCTGCCCAGCTGGGTTTAGCCAACCCCTTTGTGATGGAAGTACGCAAGGTTGATCTACGATGCTTCAAGACCAAACCCATGCGCTCTCGCATATAATCCTCATTAAACTCCAAATTTGGAAGGTTAGGGTATTTTTGTTTTAATTCATTGATGACCGCCTGCTTCTTTTGGTCATCTTGATACTGCCAATCGGTAGCAATGCCGCTCTTGAAGTGATGGCTCATCAACCGCCTCATGGTGGCCATCACTGCTTTGCCCTTTCTATCTTCTATTCTCTCTCCGGCAGCTGTGATTTGATAGGAGAGATCCCTTGATGAGTAAGGAGGACTGATGGTAGCAGAGTCAGGAGTGGAAGCTGTGCGAGTGCTTCCGAAGTGAGGAATAGTAGTGGGAGTAGGAGAGAGCAAGGGATCTGTCTGATACTGTGTCTTCGGACCAAGTGGACACCTATAGGAATGTGAGTGTGCTGACTCGTCTACATCTCCCAAGTCAGCACAACATAAGTTGCCCTTCCTACTCTTCCTTCCCTTACGACAGGCACGCGCAGGTGATGACCCCTCGGTCGAAGGGGCACGAGGGGACGGCTGGCCAGTACGTCTAGCCATTGGTGTAGGGGAGGGAATTGCTGAGGTCCTCTGAGATAGCAGAGAGAAGAATCTCGCTGCGTCCTCATCGCTCATCTGCACTACAAACTCGTCGGGACTCCCGACAAAGCTATGCATGGCTAGCAAAGGAGTTCCCGAGGGGTAGTCCCAGTGCTACGTTTGAGAGGAGTCAGACCAGGGGTAGTCACAGTGCTAGGTCCAAGAGGAGTCGGACCAAGGGTAGTTCTCGGGGTAGTCGCCTAAGAGGAATCAAAGTCCTCTGGAGCATATAGATCATGAGCTCTCCTCCTGCAAGGTTGTCTGTGATCGTCGGATGTGAGTCGAATGTGCGACGTGATCCCATTCTAACATAGACACAAACACAAAAACAAAAAACAAAAAACAAACATAAGCATAGGCATAGGCACAGGCATAGGCAAAGGAAAAGAGGAAGAAGAGGGAAAGGAAAAGAGGAGACATATGCATGATAAGCATAAGCATAAGAGACGGAGACATATGCTCATGCTTATGCTTATGCATGAGCATAAGAGAAGGGGGAAAGGAAAGAGAGATTGGAAAAGGGGAAAGAGGGAAAGAAAGAGAGAAGAAGAGGGAAAGGAAAGAGGGGAAAAGAGACATATGCTCATGCTTATGCATGAGCACATGTCTACTTGTCTTATGCTCATGCATAAGCATAAGAGAAGGGGGAAAGAGAGAAGAAGAGTGAAAAAGAGAGAAAGAAAGAGAGAAGAAGACGGAAAGAGGGAAAGTAAAGAGGGAAAAAGAGACATATGCTCATGCTTATGCATGAGCATATGTCTACTTCTCTTATGCTCATGCATAAGCATAAGCATGAGCATATGAAAGAGGGAAAAAGAGGGAAAGAAAGAGAGAAGAAGAGGGAAAGAGGGAAAGTAAAGAGGGAAAAAGAGACATATGCTCATGCTTATGCATGAGCATATGTCTACTTCTCTTATGCTCATGCATAAGCATAAGCATGAGCATATGCTCATGCTTATGCTTATGCATGAGCATAAGAGAAGGGGGAAAGAGAGAAGAAGAGGGAAAGGAAAGAGGGAAAAAGAGACATATGCTCATGCTTATGCATGAGCATATGTCTACTTCTCTTATGCTCATGCATAAGCATAAGCATGAGCATATGCTCATGCTTATGCTTATGCATGAGCATAAGAGAAGGTAGAAAGAAAGAGAGAAGAAGAGGGAAAGGAAAGAGGGAAAGAGAGAAGAGGGAAAAAGAGGAAAAGAGAGAAGAAGAGGGAAAGGAAAGAGAGATTGAAAAATATAAAAGAGGGAAAGAAAGAGAGAAGAAGAGGGAAAGGAAAGAGAGATTGAAAAATGAGAAAGAGGGAAAGGAAGAGAGAAGAAGAGGGAAAGGAAAGAGGGAAAAAGAGACATATGCTCATGCTTATGCATGAGCATGTGTCTACTTCTCTTATGCTCATGGAGTGCTCATGCATAAGCATAAGCATGAGCATATGCTCATGCTTATGCTTATGCATGAGCATAAGAGAAGGGGGAAAGAGAGAAGAAGAGGGAAAGAGGGAAAGTAAAGCGGGAAAAAGAGACATATGCTCATGCTTATGCATGAGCATGTCTACTTCTCTTATGCTCATGCATAAGCATAAGCATGAGCATATGCTCATGCTTATGCTTATGCATGAGCATAAGAGAAGGGGGAAAGAGAGAAGAAGAGGGAAAAAGAGGGAAAGAAAGAGAGAAGAGGAGGGAAAGGAAAGAGGGAAAGAGAGAAGAAGAGGGAAAGGAAAGAGGGAAAAAGAGGAAAAGAGAGAAGAACATGGAAAGAAAAGAGAGATTGAAAAATGAGAAAGAGGAAAAGAAAGAGAAAAGAAGAGGGAAATGAAAGAGGGAAAAAGAGACATATGCTCATGCTTATGCATGAGCATATGTCTACTTCTCTTATGCTCATGCATAAGCATAAGCATGAGCATATGCTCATGCTTATGCTTATGCATGAGCATAAGAGAAGGGGGAAAGAGAGAAGAAAAGGGAAAGGAAAGAGGGAAAAAGAGGGAAAGAAAGAGAGAAGAAGAGGGAAAGAGGGAAAGTAAAGAGGGAAAAAGAGACATATGCTCATGCTTATGCATGAGCATATGTCTACTTCTCTTATGCTTATGCATGAGCATAAGAGAAGGGGGAAAGAGAGAAGAAGAGGTAAAGGAAAGAGGGAAAAAGAGGGAAAGAAAGAGAGAAGAAGAGGGAAAGAGAGAAGAAGAGGGAAAGGAAAGAGGGAAAAAGAGGAAAAGAGAGAAGAAGAGGGAAAGGAAAGAGAGATTGGAAAATGAGAAAGAGGGAAAGAAAGAGAGAAGAAGAGGGAAAGGAGAGAGGGAAAAAGAGACATATGCTCATGCATATGTCTACTTCTCTTATCATGCTCATGCATTTATAAGCATAAGCATGAGCATATGCTTATGCTTATGCTTATGCTTATGCATGAGCATAAGAGAAGGGGGAAAGAGAGAAGAAGAGGGAAAGGAAAGAGGGAAAAAGAGGGAAAGAAAGAGAGAAGAAGAGGGAAAGGAAAGAGGGAAAGAGAGAAGAAGAGGGAAAGGAAAGAGGGAAAAAGAGGAAAAGAGAGAAGAAGAGGGAAAGAAAGAGAGAAGAAGAGGGAAAGGAAAGAGGGGAAAAGAGGAGGAAAGAGATTGAAAGATTAAAGGAGAGAAGAAGGAAAGGAGGGAAAGAAGAGGAGAGAAGTGGGAAAGAAGAGGAAAGAGAGGGGAAGAGAGGGTTCCTACACCCATCACTACAGCTAGCGCTTAAGGCGCTAGTTGCAAGCCAATTGCCTTGCTTACTTGAAAGATTAGAGAGTGCTAAAGAAAGCGCCGTTTATAGCATCGAGATTCGGTTTTAATCCACAGCGTCACTATATAGCGATGCTTTTTCGTCGCTATATAGCGATGTTCTTAACTAAAAACGTCGCTATATAGCGACGCTTTAAGACACTTTTTGTTCTAAGTTGAAGGGAAGCTCATAGATGCTATTTTATAACTGTTAATATATTTTCTTGCAACTTATGTTGTGATTTTATAAGTGTAGATGGAAGGGATGAGTGGAAGCTTATTCGATGATGCGCGAACGCCCGGGAGCACAAAGTGGCTTACGGAGAGGTTATACTGTCATTGCACTCATTGCAAGCGAGAAGTATGACATCAACATCGTATTATCATGTGCCACTTGTGGATGTATGGGGAGGAGCCTGAACTAGTACCCATCGTTGGTGTTGCACGTGTTGATGGACTATCGGTAAGTCAAAGCTATTTAAGTTCATAGTCTTATTGGATACCAGGAAATACAAGATCTTATATTTACACGAAATCTTAAAACAGGATGAGGAGGCTGACGAAGGTACGCATATACTTTCACACTTTGAGCAAGACTATAGTCTCCCAGATGATGACGAGGGTATGGTCGACATGATGGATTCTATATCTAGGGGCACTACATCCTCGACATCTGGGTCGACATCATGGTCGACATGGCCCATAGTTGTGGTGAATTACAATATCCCACCCTCATCCCACCATGGCTAACAATAAAAAAGGGACACCTCATGCTTGCACTACTTGTGCCAAGAAAGTACAAGGCAAAAAATATGGACATGTACATGGCACCTTTGATCGAGGAGCTACAGATATTATGGAGAGAAGTGCAGGTCTTTGATATTTCCAGAGCCCCTAGACATACCAATGATATTTTAGTTAGGGGTATCTTGATGTGGACCATGCATGACTACCCAGGATATGGAGAGTGCGTAGGGACATGGTTGTGTCTCTACATGTATAATGAGGGATTATGCTTTTATGACTCTCTTTCGCACACATGTCTTATACTAACACATTCATGCACGCGTGTAGGACTTGTTACAAGTGGGTACCATGCTTGTCCTGTTTGTGGACCGGGTTTGAAATCGCTTGCACACTACTCCAAACATATGAGGAAAAATGTTTATGAAGGTCATGCTCGATACCTTCCACTCGACCATCTCGCACGTGGAGGTCAACTTGATCCACCACCATCATATTTGGAGGCAAGTGACTGGATTCAAGCTTGGAGGGCGAATGGAGAGAAACCTCCTCCTGGTATGAATAGGCTATCGATCTTTCACGAGCTTCCTTATTGGGTTCAGTTACAAATGAATCATCTCTTGAATCCCATGCATATCTTCAAGAATGTGGGGGCTACTATTTGGGCACACTTGGTTGGTTCCAAAGACTCGAGAGGAGTGCGAGAAGACTTGTGTGCTATGAATAGGATGTCTCGTTTGTGTCCCCAAGTGCATGCTTTGGGAAAAGTTTTCCTCCCGAAAGCAACGTAAATCCTCTCTACGAGGGAGGAGGTAGCGATCAAGGTAGACATTGCCTCTTTTCAAACACCGACAGGGTACATGCGTTACTTGAAAGGAGCATTTTCAAAGGACAATAAGTTTAGTGGGCTCAAGTCCCATGATTGGCACAAGGTCTTACAGGTATTCTAAGTATAATTAGTGTACCAATAATCATGATGCATTAGTGTAATTATGATTATGTTATATTGTTGACATGACTTCTTTGTTGCTTTGATAGTTCATCCTCCCAATTACAATAAAAGGGTGCTTACAAGAAGATGTTAGAAATGCTATATTCAAGATCTGTGCTATTGTGAGGTATGCTTACTATCAAATCGCATTGATTGCATTTTCTTCAATTTAAGCTGATTAATGTGTAGATTGATTATGAAAATATCTTACATGGACATGTGAAATAGGTGGATATCTCAAAAAGAGATCTCCATATCAAGCATCAAGAAGGCTAGGGTGGAATCCATCGAAGCCGTATGCTTACTTGAGAAGCACTTTTTCTCGAGCATTATGAAACCTCAAGTCCACTTGCTTTCGTTTTTAAAGATCCATTGATACATGTACTTGAGCATAATTTCATATATATAATTGATGACATTTGGCACCCATCTTCAATATAGGTGGTTTTTCATCCGGATCGTTTTGATCCATGATGGTGGTACGTGATCCAAGTTCCACCACGAAGTAAGCAAATTTTTAAAGATAGAGATGTGGATATGGAGATGCCACTACCAATGCCGGATCCAATTGATCCCGATGAATCTAGCGAAGAAGATGAAGATCACAATATGAGCCAAGAGGAAGATACGCATAATGACATCGCATGGGAGGAAGATGGAGATCACGATATTGAGGAAGAAGACAACGATCATCAAGAATCACCACACTTTATTGAAGAAGATGATCAAGTACTTTTAGGTGAGCATATGATGCTAGAGTATGATGATGATATAGGAGATCAACTTGGTATAGAGTTGGAGCTAGACTTGTTTGGTGCCTTAGACTTGGCTCAAGATGAAACAATTGATGTAAATGCTCTTAATTGATTTTTTTCATCTGAAACTTGGACATGAATATATGAGCTTCAAAGGCTTGATGTACATGCTCTCATATTTTTATTCTCTATGAGATCAAACATGTATGAAATTTTTAAAAAATTTATCATTGAAAAAAACTAACTTTTAAGGCCTATATGAGTAAAAAACCTCTCAGGAAAACGTCGCTATAAAATAGTATCTCAGTGTCGCTATATAGCAACTTTTGTAATAGTCACTATATAGTGACATTTATTTAACGTCGCTATATAGCGACGCTTTATGGGATGCACTTTTCATACCGATGATTAGCGCCCCGCGTGCACTAAACATCCGTATGTAAACATCGCAATAGGATCCATGTGTAGTAGTGCCACTATATGTAAACACTATATAGCACGTGCATTCAAGGCTTATTCTTAAATCCCTTATCTAATAATATTATATGATTAAAGACATCCTTTTTCTATAGAAATATGAATGTTTTAATGATACCCCTTTGTAAATATTACTAAAAACATGATCTGAAAATATCCTTCTATTGCATGCATGTGATACTCACATTTAGCCTATCCACATGGTGCAAATGAACTCGAGAATAGGCTTGATGTGAATTAAATCAAGTATGTCTTTAGATGGTATGCAGAATAATCTAAGGCAAGGATCTTGTCTTAAATTATAAGGTCATGAAGAACAAACTTTATATGCCTCTAAAAAGCACTAGGTGTTGTATTTAGGCTATAAGACATTACATTGACTAATACAAACCATCCATATTTCTGAAAGTTTTTAGCTTGTCTTGTTCTTTCCTAGAATCTGCTAATAAGTAGAGTCAAGATCCAGATACATCCAGTGTACCAAAGAATCAATTAGATCATTCAGTGATTGGCAAATGATATAGATATGGAATTGTTGCGTTATTAAGGGGCAGAAAATCTATGCAGAAGCGGTAAGAGTTGGATTGAGGTAGGGTGGAGACAAACCCGGTCGCACGAACAATGGTGGAAGGAGAGCCAGTGCAGGACGTGCAACTAGTTATAGCCGTGATTCACCGTCCAACAAGAACAAGTAGCCATGGCTGACTTGGACAGCCACCTCATGAGTCATGGCCACATTTTAATTGGGCCTTCCCTCTTGCCCTGGCACCATCGCCCATCTACAAACACTCTGTGCCTATGTAATCACAGCGTTCTGTTACTCCTTACTAGTGTCATGGTCTTCCCACATTCTGTGGACGATTTTGAAAAAGTTGGGTAGGCACTTGACAAGCGGGACGTGTGAAACAGAGTAGCCATGGCTCCTTAAACCCTTTTAGGGGAAACAAGGCTCACCAAGGAGCCGCTTTTTCTGAACCCCCCTTAGAGAATGTTCTCTACTTTGCTACATTCCATGCTATCGGAATAACAGCTAGAGGATGTGTGCAAATACCACACATCTCTACCCATTTAATTTACGGGATCATCATGCAATAGGCACACCACATAGACCTTGTGCACCAGTTCGGACAATATGGTGGCCAAGATCTCAAGCGTGATCTGAACTGAGAGGACTTTCTCGATTGCGCTCCATTCAATGCTATCGCGACAGGAACTGCAGGATGTGTGCAGACGTTATCGGCAAATTTACGAGACGATCATCTCACAACACATTACCAAAGAAGAAGCAAGAGAGAAAAACTAAGTGCATAGAGGAAAAACAAGCTGGTTTGACACATCAAATTGCCTTTATCTATTTCAAGAGGCAATGCCTCTGGCTGATTACAAACGATGGGATCTCCTTTACAAATTTGCTTCAACGCAGGAACGTGCGGCAATTCGCGATACGCATTGCTTTCCAAAATTTCCAGCAACTCACAGGCATAATAGTAATCATGTTTTATGTCCCGATTCTTGTGCAAACACTGGCTTTCAAAAACGATTATTCAGAAGATAAGGTAGGACACAGATGTACTGCTGCTATTGGCCGAAGTATGTATACAGATGTCGCATTTGTTGCTTTTTAAATCAGGGGATCTAACAAGAATCGTGTATGTCTGCAGGTGGCAATTGGGATCCTTCTAGGTGGGCTTCAAAACTTTTGCATGGATTGGCCACTGTCGTAGTCTGCTTGTGTGCGTGTTTGTTTCTGCATTTGCTTGGTCTTAAAAAGCCTTAGCCTACTCATCCCCAGTGAAATTTGCCCACTGGGAAAACGTTCAATCCAGCCAGTCTGCGTAAACACGCTCTTCACTTCCATGAACAGCGACGCTTAATTTCTGTCCACGCTATGCTGCTTCAAATCCTACATCTTCTTTTTCTTTGAGCTGGCTAGATGGCAATGGTGTTGTAAGATGATTTTACGTCCCAACGTTCTTGAAACGGGCAAAGGATCCATGGAATTGAATGGTGTGAAGGTCATAGATAGAATGCAAAAGCATTCGCAAAGAATTGGGTCTCAAAATGTTTTCAACGAATTAATTAATCGTACGATGGAATCGCGGATCAACGAAGATCTCGTGACGTTCCGGCCCAAAGTCTTAGGACTTTCTCCTTCGAAAGTCTCGTGGCCTATCAATCTCCATGAAGCCTCGTTCCATTCGCATATGCTGATGTATCGTGTATTCTGTGTACAGGCCTTTCATCTCCAAGCCTTACTTGGACCACATACAATGTTTGAAATGTTGACATTCTATAACTTATGAGATATTATTTATAGTTTTTAGCTAAGTAGAACACATACAATGTTCTAAATGTTCATATTATATATCTCATGATATATTTAACTTTAATTATATATAATGTTCAAAATGTTAACATTATATATCTCATGACAAATAAAATATCACTTTCAAAAACACCTACAATTATCATCTTGAAAAGTATCTCCTCAATATATTTTTATTTGTTACAAATTTAGCATTTCTCTAAATTTACTTTAAAGATCAGTAGTTTCACTATTTTGATATGCTATCAAGTGCTTATAATGTGTCACTTGTTCTTTCTACTTCTTAATTCTCTTGCCCATTTTCTTTTCTTCAATTGCGATTGTGATCGCTTCACGGATCGCATTCATGCAATGTTTTGAAGAGCTTTTATTTGCTTTCGTACTTTTTATGTGGACTGTGTTTGGTTACCAGTATTTATATCTTCCAATGTCTTCTTGATACCATAATTGAAGCTGGAAAAAAATAAGTCAATCATATCATTAATGAAAAAAAAGGAAGATTTTATTTGACAGGTAAAATGTTATGAAGAAAAAGTATTCTTATGATAATTTTTTACGTATTCCTTAATTTAAATCATAAATCTTATAAAACCTTAGAAAACACTTAGAGATAGACATGATGAACAGCAAAAAAAGAGATGCTGACCTTTGCACCATTTTTCTATATATCCACCAAAATCATTGAATAAATTTTTATTTATTTTGACATGATGAATATAATGCAATTAGATGCTTAACTTTGCACAATTTCTATATTAAAAAGCTATATAAAAAGAAGGAAAGAGTGGTATAAATTGATCTTATAGATTAACCTTCATCATAAGACTTTTTTTTTCATTTTTCTTATGAGGATTACTGAATTACCTTACACCCACACATTGTTGAAAATATGCATCGAACCAATTGGTACGAAACTTGACTTTACCACATATAAATCACATCTTCTCATGTCTATAGTTGTGGATATAGTATGAAACTTTCTTTTTCTACTATAATGAATAATGACATACATGCTCATACAATTGCAAATTGCATCATGATAATATATAGTTAAAAGAGCATCTGCCAAGAGGGCGGAAAATAGGCCTTTTGTCTTTTTATATGAGTGAACATTGCAACTGACATAGTGATGCTATCTCGTACTCAAAAACACTTTTCTTGACATGATGAAAACCTAAGTAATAATAAAGTATGGTATGAGAAATCTAGTGAAGGACATTATTTATACTTTGTTTTCTAATAATTATGCTGTGTTGGGCCTCTAAAGGATTCTAATATTATCATTATTACACCATAGTCAATAATAATAATGATTCTAATAAATTAATTTAAACAAATAGAGTGCAAATGAATAATGCATCCATCTAGCCTCCATCAAACATAGGTTGAATGGATGCATAGGATTCCTTATTCACACTCAGACACATGTATATACTCCTCTCTCTCTCTCTCTCTCTCTCTCTCTCTACTCCTCTCTCTCTCTCTCTCTCTCTCTCTCTCTCTCTCTCTCTCTCTCTCTCTCTCTCTCTCTCACACACACACACACACACACACACACACACACACACATACACACACACACACGGACATAAAAAAAGAGATGCTGACCTGCATTGCACCATTTTTCTCTATATCCACCAAAACCATTGCATGGATTTTTATTTATTTTGACATGATGAATATAATGCAATTAGATGCTTAACTTTGCACAATTTCTATATTAAAAAGCTATATAAAGGAAGGAAAGAGTGGTAATTAATCTTATAGATTAACCTTAATCATAAGAATCCTTTTTTGCATATTATGAATTAGCTTACACCCACACATTGTTGAAAATATGCATCTAACCAATTGGTACCAAACTTGACTTTACCACATATAAATCACATCTTCTCATGTTTATAGTCGTGGATATGGTGTGAAACTTTCTTTTTCTACTATAATGAATAATGACATACATGCTCATACAATTGCAAATTGCATCATCATAATATATAGTTAAAAGAGCATCTTCCAAGAGGGCGAAAAATAGGCCTTTTGTCTATTGATATGAGTGAACATTGCAACTGATATAGTGATGCTATCTCGTACTCAAAAACACTTTTCTCAACATGATGAAAACCTAAAATAATAATAAAATATGGTATGAGAAATCTAGTGAAGGACATTATTTATAGTTTGTTTTCCAATAATATGCTGTGTTGGGCCTCTAAAGGATTCTAATATTATCATTATTACACCATAATCAATAATAATAATGATTCTAATAAATCAATTTAAACAAATAGAGTGCAAATGAATAATGCATCCATCTAGCCTCCATCAAACATAGGTTAAATGGATCCCTAGGATTCCTTATTCACACTCAGAGATAAGTTTGAGTACTACCGTACATTTATCAACCCCGAAAATTGGGCTACTTATACAGGAAGAGAAACAGCCATGCAGAAGTACATTTGCACACCTATGGCAATACATAAGCGAAGAGCTTTGGCCTCACTTCGCACCCAATCACACCAGCTGCAGATTGAAATAGGAGGATGGAAAGATATGCCAAAAGAGAGTAGAATATGCCAATTATGTGACCAGGGAATGGCAGAAACTGAAGAACACATGGTAATGATATGCCCTTACTATACTCACATCCGGAAAGCATTTAGCTCTCTTCTCGAGGGACATAATAGATTGGCTGATATGCTACATAGCGGGTCACCCCCAGCTTTAGGAATGTTTGTCTATAAGCTTTTCAAGCACAGGAACTCACCTAAGACATAAAGGTAGTTTCTCTTAATACCCTCCCCTCCAAGGGAGGAGACTTTGTGTACGAGGATTTTGTATTGCTCAGGTCCCACAGGCCAATTTTTTGGTCTTCAGAGGACGATAATATATTCTTCTTCTTCTTCTTCTTCTCTCTCTCTCTCTCTCTCTCTCTCTCTCTCTCACACACACACACACAAAAACTAAGACCAAAACCTAAGTAAGTGATTGATTAGAGAAGATGGTCACTTTAGAAGTAAGATAAACCCCACCCATCTCGTTTACTCTAATTGTAGTTTTCGCCTTCTTCTTCTGCTTTAAATTTGGCACCCAAAACTAGCTCTCATTGATACTCTTGAAGACGAAGATATGGATAGTGGTCACTTTTGACATTGCACTAGCTCTCACCAAATGTCAATCACAATATTTTGACAATTGAGTTGCTTCATTCAAAAGAATGCACACCCTGCCTTGTAGTCAATCTAATTGATTTACACAAACCGGTACACAGGAGCCACCCACTATTTTCCTAGCTCATAATATCTCAAGAGAGAAGATGTCTCAATCTCTTGCAATTTGGATTCCTTAATTAATACCCCATTAATAGTGTCTTCCAATCCTTGCTTCGTGTTAGCCATTGTACGATTTGCTTAGAATTCCCTTCTACACACAGATACCAAGAAACAATATGGTTCTCTAGCACAAAGAACCTTGGTCTCTAGAAGAGGCTACATTACTGGTTTAACTACATTAAGCTCATGTAGAGTCAAACAGTTGGTTAACTCTCCCTCGAAATGCAAGTTGTGAAGTTTCTAGCTAAACCTCTAGGTAGATGTCAATCTGAGACGTTGAGTTGGATTCAAGTATCTTTACTGTCATGTAAAGTTGATAAGGAATTGCTCCATGTCTTCTGCGATCAAGAAAAAGCAGTAAGCTACGTTGGATCAACTACGTTCGTCTTGGTGTTAAGCATGGTGATATCTTATCCAAAGAAGAAGACCTTATAATCAGGCTTTATAAGCTCCTTGGAAATAGCTTGAAAACAAAATTTGGTTATCTTTGTGGATGTTTCTTTATTAACTTTATTTCCTAGTGGTCATTGTTAACCTCAGGTGGTGCAAGTGGTCTTTGTAGCTAGCTTGTGACTCCTAGGATGGACCGACGTGGAGATGAGACATCTCCACTATTCTCTTAATAAGGCCACTTCCAGAGTTTGTGGCTCCATTTGCAATCTACATCTAATAAAATTGTTTGCTTGAGATTCAACCGTATGTATGACAAGGCCTTGTCATCTTTCCCAAGTTCAAAATGCTATAGCTTCCTTTTCACCTTCACCTTCCTCCTTTTAATTTTTCTAATTCTTTTGTCTCTCCTCCGATAATATTCTTTTGTGCCTATTGGCTTTCCGATAATCTTTTGCCATGCTTTTTATCCAAGGATCGATATTGATGTACCTAGATCCAAGGGTGTGAATCGTCCAATCGTTCTCGTTGTAGTAACGCTTTTGTCTCGTTAATTTAGAGAATAGATGTGCTGATGTGTCATGTTTCCTATGCACCCTGCCTCTTTTTAATATGTAAAATTTGCTAGGAAAATGAATTAATGTCAGCCTCCCAAAGAAACAAGAATAAATTTCATATTTTACAACGTCGAACTTCGAAGTCCTTTGAAAACCTCTATGCCACTGGGTTCACGGCGCAGCCAAGAAAAATTGCCTTTAGAATATTTTCATTGTGCGTGAGTGTCGCTTGGCCATCCCTTTCGAGCTTTAATCTGCGAAAGAGTCGAAGAAATGCCACGATGATGGCACGATCATGGATACAGCCTGCAAGACCATGCGGAAGGTATATGTCCAAAATTATGGGAGGAAGGAAATATCCTGCGTTTAAACCGATTCCCGTCACCCGTGCTGTTGTCTGCGGCACTAGCGCCCGTTGAAGGAACAAACAGGTCTTGTCAGCCATACTATTATCAGAAAAACGCCGTTATTCGCGCACTTCTTCTCAGTGATACAGAAACATGCCTATAGGAATGCGAATAGGGGACGCGTTTCTCATGCGCGGTGTGTAGAATCTGTTGGTCACTATAAACAATTGCACGAGAGTGTAGAATCTGTAGGTCACTGTTGGATATCACCGAAAATTATATTCGAGGAGTACATTAGGTGTTGACAAGGTTGAACAATTTACACTTCAGATGCAAAGAATGGCGGCGCGTGCTGAAACCCAGTACAAGCAGGATCGTGGCTCCTGGTGAACCCTATAGCATAATGAACAAGTCAACGTCGCAGTTCTCGCCTATTATATAAGCCATTTTCAAGTGCACCTTTGCCTGGAGTCCTGGACTTAGCTGGAGGCGCTGCGAAAGATCTTGTTAAACTGATCAAGGCTTCGAAAAGTCTGAGACCGGCCCTCCAGCTGCAGGAGAATCCAGACGAGTCAAGCATTACTATAGAGCAGAGTCAAGCCAGGAATTTAGTCTTCAAATAGATATACGATGCTCGTCAAGAACTCAGAACGGAGCTTCCACTCTTGACTACGCCCTGGAGCATATTCTTCACGAGCCAGGGCACCAACAGAAAGCTGCAACCTGTATTCAACGATATCGTTTGATATTGCACACGACAAAGAGCTGTAAGCCACTATATATTTATAGGTAGCTACTAGCAAGTTCTAGTCTAATTTTGTTTGTTCTGAGGATTTCCGTTCACTTCAACGGATGATCAGCATGAGTAATGCCGTGGTTTTACTGCAGATAACGACTTCCGATCAGCGAAGGCTCGAGATTGTTGTCTTGCTCGTTGGACTAGCTTCGATTCTCCAGCCAATAACCACGTACGGCCACAATTGTCTTTCTCGTGGGACTCAGGCTTCAGCCGCCGGTCTCTACTTTCTAGCTGCTACATGCCGTAGCTCCTTAAGATTCCCTTCGTAAAAACAACATAATGCACTATTGCTCGTGGGCATTGCTCTCTTTTGTCTTACTTGGACTCCATGCATCGCGTAAGCAACTTTATCAATTGGATATCCATAATCCACGATGCTTTCTCGCTTAACCATACAGCTTCAATGGCTTCGGAATGCTTTCTGATCAATTTACCAAAGAGCTTCCACGGCTTAGATCCTCATCTACTGAGTGGAAAGGTTTTCTAATTTCTTTCTTGACATATCCACCTGCATTTGTAAGAAATGTATTAGCTAATTATGTAGGTGAAAAAGAGTCCAACACATAAATAGCTATTATTCTCTCGTATAACTCTAACATTATACCTCACAAAAGCACTCGATTTATGGATGCATTTGTGACACCTTGACTCGTTACTTTCCCACAAGTCTTGTTCTTGGGAGTGCATGTCTTGAGAGTAGCCAGAGGATTCGCAATCAATGGGTGTCCAAGTCATTAAAAGGTGCCAAGGAACTAGCTTGAACGATAGAGAGCCTTGGATAGCAAGGCATGAGCCTTGTGTGGAGTAGGCCTCAAAAGAGTGGGTGGTGGGAAATATATCTAACACTTAGGGCGGGTTCACACTGACTGCCCGCCCACCCATAAAAGGGTCGTGGTCACATGTGGACCAATAGAGAACGAGGCCCCGGACACTCTCTACAAAGAGTTTCGTCCGACGGGGGAAGACCGCAGGTGGATTTTTTCCCGCGAAGCACAATGATAGGATTTGAACTCACGGTGTGTGACAAAGATTTTATCAATTCAACCACTCCACCAATGGTCTTTGAGTGACATTGAATGCGATGAGATTTGTTATACTTTGCCGGTCGGGTGGTGTGAACCACACAACCGGCTGTCCACCTCTCTTACTACTTGGATGGGCAGGTGGTGTGAACCCGCCCTTATTTTAAGGAATGGATACAACCCCTCTCTCCCCACCCAAAATGGTTCAAGGTCATGTATAGAGCAACTCATGTTACAACAAGGAAAGTTCTGAATGGTTTTTTCCCCATTGACTCAATGAAATTTTGGGATGATCTTATAGACACCCGTGCATAGTAAACGAGTAAGCATATGGAATAATGTAACATCTAATTCGAGAATTGTAACCTTTAAATGAGAACTCTAGGGGAATCTTTAAAACATTCTCTTATTTTCATGTGAATTTTACATTTTTTTTAAAAGATGGCCTTTTTGCACAATGTCTTTTGACAAAAGACGTAAAAACCATCTTTTTTTGAAAAATTTTCGACAATGATATTTCAAAAAACAAGCATGAAAACCTTTACTTAGAATAGGAAAAACACATAAAATACAATAATGTCTCAAAACCATTACAATATGGACCTATGCATCCAATGCAAATAAAAGGGCCATGGCATAACATTTTTCAAAACTCTAACAAGCTAGAAATTACATTGCTTCACAAATATACATGCCATTGATCCTACAAAGAATAGTACTCATCCTTGAATCCTATACCTTCAAATGCACTCGAGCTAAAGCTTTGTGGGGTAGAAGTTGTAAGAGCCTTCGTCCTCCAAACTACTCACTAGAACATTCTCTGAGTCAACCTAGTATGCCACCCTCTTTCTTGCATGGTGTGTCTTGGCTTCAAGTTGTGTACTCCATCCAATCAATATCTTTGGAATCTTTTAGGATAATGTGCCATGCTTGTCTTAATTGAAATGCATATACCAAAATATCTAACCCAATTACTCAGTCAATGATATCGTCTATCAAGATCTACCTTGCTTGCTTTATGCGACCAAGCTATATGCTTGGTCAATGATATCATTAACTGAGTGAGCCAAAACATTTGAAAGCTCTAAATTATTTGCAAAAAAAAGTAAGTTTTTTTATAGATGCATATTTTGAAACTTTTGACATCAGAAATAAGCTTGGAAGGCCCCAAAACCCTAAAAATGACTACAAACATGAGTACCTTCCGATGATTTTTTGAAAAACCCTAGATAGGAAAATGTGCACCCATGTGCTAGGTTGATGATATCATCGATCGAGAGCCACACACATGCATTCCTATCTAGGATTTTTCAAAAAACCTTCGAAAGATGCCCGTGTTTACAGCTGTTTTTAGGGTTTTGGGGCCTTCCAAGCTCATTTCTGATGTCAAAAGTTCCAAACTATGCATCTGACAAAATTTATAATGTTTTCTCAAATAACTTAGAGGTTTTGGCTCACTGGAATAAAATTTTTCCATTCTTTCTTTATGTGATTTAAAAAGATAGTAAAAAGTTTTGTTTGGATAATAATAAGTAGAACATGCTATTAGGTGCAACAAGCTAAGATAATAAAAGTTGTTTTTCGAGAGAAATACAAAGGTCACAAGGAGAAAAAAAACTTTAAGACTTTGAGAATAGAGAAAATCAAAATATATTTTGTGATATAATGGAGGTACCTTTTAGTTTGTAGGCATGATGTTTGAAAAATGCATGAATTTAGTAAGTTTTTAGTTATTGACTATGCAAAATAAAGCTTTTTTTTCAAAAAAGTTATATTACACTGTTATGGGTGCACTTGTTCTATGCATGCATTATGGCAATGTTTTCCCTAACTTATTATGAATTGTTCTCTTTAACTCTCATGCTTTTTGAAGCTGATCGTTGCATCGATGATAAGTGGTGTTACACTACTATAATATGGGCACTAGTCTAATAAAAGTGGTGAGTGCTAGAATTTTGTACCATATAAGCACAAAAATAATCGTATAAGTAAGCATCAATAATGCTTATGAGGAAAACTCTGAAATTGTAACCTTGCAAATTTTTACATTTCACAATTCTGTCATACACCAGTTTTATTTATATTTATTTATGGATTATAGAATTGACACAAAGTCATTATAGAGGCATTGTATGTCAATAACCAAGAGATCCCAAAATTGAAATGTCAAGTAAGTGAGTACATGTAAGAAAAATACACATTGCACTTAACATGAGAACATAGATTTAGCTAGACTTTCTCACATGAGATACTCTGGCAATCTTTCTAGAGTTTTCCACAATAAAAACTATGGCTACTCCATTGAACTATTGGTTGCCATTAACTTTACTTATTATGCATTGCAATCAACATGAATAACTTCATAGTAAAACTGCACATTAACTGTAATCCTCAAGCATTGCATTTAACATGAAAAAAATATTTGCCAGAGTTTTTCTTACGAAAAACTCGAGCACATTCAATGAGAGATTTCTCACTTTTTAATTTCTCAAAACACTGAATACTCAATACAATGGAATAGCCAAGATTTTCAATACTTTTGTTCGTTCCCCCTTCTTTATGACTTGGGGCTCAGAGTTGTGCATGCCTCTATGGATTCTTCTTAGGAGATACTATAATTGAGTGGTTCTTATAACTTGAATTGATTTAAAAAAACCAAATAACTAGACTATAGATTCATTAAATCCAATGCTAATTGGAATTAGATTTTGCAAAAAAAGTAGAAGTAACCAGAGATATAGTAACAACAAATCACATGGTTTGGTAATTGAAGATCAAAGTAACCAAAAAACTAATAGCAGTAAGATGGATGATATAACATTATTCCTATTTAGGTAAGGATTTGAAGATGATTTCAAGATACTTTTGGAATGATGCATGAATGTGTTCGAGTAGGTCTTAAATGTCTAAATTAGTAGCTAGTAGGTGTGCAACAACTAAAGCAACATCTCAACTTGAGTTTCTTAGTGAGGATGATCAATGCAATCATCACAGTCTTCTGCTTCTGAGATACTCTAAGACTCAAGAGTGTACACCACATGTACAAGGTGTTTTCCTAATTTTGCAACATTCAATGAATATCATGTGCATCCCTTGACAGCAAGCTACCAAAAATAGCTTATTGCAGCATCCCTTTAAGATTGACATCTCCATTAACATCCTCATCTGGAAGCTCTAAATGCCTCAAGCATCTTGCAAGTGAAAATTTTGGATCAGAAGGCTAATATCCCTTTGCAAATGTTGTAATTCTTATTGTATTATCATGTATTCCCATGACTTGATTTCTTAGCCCCTTTCTCTTAAGAAGCTTTGTACCTATGAAAGGAGGTTTTCCCCACATGACAAAAGATCCAATGACATGCTCTAAGAATGAAGCATTTGTAGTTGGGTAAGGAAGCATTGAATCCTTAACTAATGTCATGTTAATATGAACGTCCCTACTAATAAGAACTCATAGTTTGTATCTTGCAATTGTGAATGTCAAATTTCTAAAAGTAATGAAGCAATTTATGGTTGATAGCTTTTGAACATACACAAATAATCTTATAGCTTTTTAGGAATCTATCTTGTGCCCCAAACCAACTAGAGCCTCGTTCCACCATCATGAATGTTTTCTAGGTGACTATGAAAATGTGACATATACAAAATGCCAAGTTGCCCATGTGATACCAAAAAGGTATTGGTAATGATCTTTGAGAATGTGAAAGCAATCACCAAGAATATGAAGCCCAGGAAAAGAACAAAAGGAAACATCGTGTTGACAAGGAGATGCTTTCCAATGACCTAATAAAAAAGGAGATGCTTTAACAAAGGAGATGCTTTGCAATGACCTAATCAAAAAATACATCAACTATGATCAGATGTGTAGGTTGGTTGAGGTATCTTGAAGATGTGTACTATTAGTAGTGCACTTTGTAAAAAATTGCACTTTCAATGAGCAAAGGGAGAGCAAAAAAAGGTTTGGTCTATGCATTGGTATAGCTAATCCCACAAACCTCTAATATTAAATATGCAAAACCAACAATTATCTATTCTTGACAATTTTGTTTTCATCTAGATACCTTGAAACAAAATACCCTAAGCATCAAAATAATTGGATATAAAACCCTAAATGTTGATAAACCATTGTTACATGGCAAGATTAAAATTTTTAAATATACCCTAAACATTGTAAATACATCGATGAAACATGCAATAAATTCAAAGTATCGATGGTGTTTGTGACATTTTCAAGTGTAAGACCCCCTTGAGGGGTCCACTAACTTCGCTTGCACCTAAATTTTTTTGTCAAAGCATGGTAGGCATGCTCTTTACAATGTTCATGTACTGCTTGGTTACATGGGCCTTCATAATCACCTTAGTTTAATCATTTATCATTGTTACTATGTGTTCTTGCATGTGGTTTTCACCCCAAGGACCAATAATGTTCCTATTCATTATGTATATATATAGTGGACTAACAAATTGAGTTAGACCATGGAAAGACCAATCTCTATTAGTTTTTACAACTAAAATATATGCAAGGCCCCATTATTATCATAGAGACAATGTAGAACCATACAAATTATTATCCTATGGTTCCATGTGACATGCATTTGTCACTCTATCCTCATAGTGTAAGCACATAGAGTGGACTAAACTTTCTCCTCACTCATGCGATGCACAAATAGTAGTGTGTGCAATGCTCCACCACCATTGGAACTCATTTAGGCCATTCAAAACCCTTTAGTGCTATGTGTAATATGACCTAAGGCACCAAATTTTTATACCGTAAGTTTTTAAGATGGCTTAATGATGTTTGGTCAAGATAAGACTTTGCACAGATGAGGTTGAATGGATATGTTCATGACTACATGCTTACTTTAATGGGTTGCTTTAATGGTGTTTCCCCCCTTTTTGTTATCTAGAAAAGAGAGACAAGTTGTGTTATTAACTTACAAAGGATTTTGGGCTCACTTGCATGCTGGAGGGTCTTTTGTGTTTTGGTTTTGGTACATGTCTTTCAAATTCCTTTTGTATGTTTAGGGCTATTCTTCATCGGAGCTGATAATTTCAAAGTACAAGGTTTGAGTTATGGGCTAGTATGCATTGTGCATGCAATTTTTGTTTAGAAAGCTACAAGTATTTTTGCAACTTTCTTGGGATCATATTCAATGAAAGGATGATGCTTTACTTCATCAAACCCTTTTCTTATAAAACCCCTTTCTCCCCTCCATCCCTAAAATCCTCATCAAAATGGTACTGAGACACACTTTCCTTACAAAAGCATGAAAGCTATTTTTTTAATTGGCTTGGCCAAAAAGGGTCAATAAAGTCCCTCAATTTCAAAAGTGAGTGTGCAAATTTCTCATAATTGATGAAATTGGACTTGTATCAATTCTATTTAAACATTGGAATCCACTTAGCCCACTAATTTAACCATGGTTGGTATTTGTTCACATCTTCTATACCAAATGTGCCAATTTTCACTTGATCATCACCACAAAAAGGGTAGGTAAAGGAGCTTGAGTAATATTCTAGAAGCCAATGTGTGACACTCTTACAATCAAAGGGGTTGATATAGTGGTAAGGCCATATAATATTTGAAATACCTTCTTTCTTCACACTTCCTATCACAAAGAGGTTGTTTTTACTCAAAGATGAGACAAATAAGGTCACTAAAAGAGCTTAAGTTAACCAAAGAGTGTTTAAGGTGCTTCAAATTTATGGTGTTAAATTCTTGACATGGCCACATGATAATAAGAATCCAATATTTTCCCCTCTAATTCAATCCTATAGATCCTTTTTAACATTGTCTATGGGAAAAGATCCATATTTCATTCAATTGGCCAAACTAGGAACTAGGAGGGGAAAAGCTTTGAAATTAGGAAGATAGTATCAATTTTGCTATTAAGTCGCTTATGGCAAGGCCACATATCCACTTTCCTCTCTAATACAATCATGGATTTTCTATTTTTCACAATTTTTATGGCTTTGGAGCCATGTTTCACTTGATGGATCAAAAGGGTAGGTAAAGGCTTGAGTCAAGAAACTAGCCCAAAACTAGTACATGATGACCTAGAACTTGATTGCCTTGATCTTTTATCAAGCCATATAATAATTGGAATCATTTTCCTCTTCCCAATTCAACCATGCATGGATGGTATTTTATAAATATTTCTATCCCTTTGGAGCCATTGTCCACTCAATTGATTACAATGTGTGAGTAGAGGCCCTTGAGATGGGAAATTAGTGTGAAAGACCCTGAAAACTTATGGTTTACAATGTCAAATTGGCACTAGAACTCATTCGAACCCTTAATTCAATCACATGTATGATCATTTTTTACAATTGCTATGCCTTTTAGCCATTTTTCACTTGATTGGAATTTGGACAAAAAACGTGGGTAGAGGAACTTGATCAAAATAAGAATATTAACTTACCTAAAACATGATGTATTTGTGATTGTAGTAAGGCCACATAAGCATTAGAATCCATTTTCCCCATGGATGGCCTTTTTTTAAGTTTCCATGCCTTGGCAACCATTTTTCACTCGATCTACAAAGGGTGGATAAAAGCCATCACATTGTCCCAAGAAGGAGTGTGAAATTCATTACATGATTGGAGTGAGGTTGTGGTAAGTCCACACCCATTGGAACTCATTTACCCCTCCTAATCAAAATTAGATTGCCTTTTATCACAATTTGTGTAGCAAAAGGCCCATTGTCCATTGAACGGCCAAATGGTAGTAAAGTCCATGTGAAAAGGTGGCATATGCATCAAAATTTGTATATCTCTCTAGTTCAAACTTGGATGGTCATCTTGCACTATGTCAAAGGACTAATTTCCCACTTCTTTAGCCAAATCACATGGGTAAAGGCTATTGAGTCAACAAATGAGTGGACAAGGCTTTTAGATTCTATGGGATTAAATTTATGAAAAGTGCACATAACAATTGAAATCTATTCCCCCTCCAATGTAATCATGGATGGTTCTCTTAACAATTTTTATGCCTTTGGAGTCATTTTCACTCAATTGGCCAAAGTTTGGTGTGAAAAGACCTCAATTTTGGCAGCAATTAAGCAAGCTAGAAAATTTCCTCCCTCCCTTTCTCTCTCTATCTCATTTCTTCCTCCGATTTCCCTCACTCTATCTGATTTTTCTTTCCATGTAACTCTCTGATTTTTGTCTTCCTCTCCCTCTCCATTTCCGTCTCCATCCCCCTTTGTACCCTCTAAGATTCCCATTACCTGACATCTCATCCCTTTCCCTTTTCCTCTCACTCACGCTTTCCCTCTCTTCCAAATTTTTTTCCCTCTTGCCCTATCCAAAATTTATTTACCTCTCCACTTTCCCTCTTCTCTAGAACTAAATTTCCATCTCACCTTGTTTCTCTCCTTGTCCCTTTCACCTTGTTTCTCTCCTTGTCCCATTCTTAGATTTTATCCCTCTTCTCCTCTTATTTCCTTTCAAAACTCCCTTCTAAAAAGAGAAGGGGACAAGAAAGTGGAATCTATCAAGGACACCTTGAATTTTGGGATCTTACCATTAGAGGAAATCGTGTAACAAATATAACAATCCTAAGAGCACTAGTACAAGTGTTGATCCAAGTATTATAGTCCCTGCGTCCTGCTAGGAACAAATAGGGGAATGGCCTCCCAAACATTTATCCAAAGAGTGGGATATATTTACACACAAGATCAAGAATGATATGAATATCAATATAAATATGGAATGATTGTGGAAAGGAAAGACATCTATATATCAAGTGAAAACTCTAGATTGAGTTCCATGAGATAGACCCTAATGTGAGCTATGGACTCAAGCTAACCAAGTTTCATGATCCCACACCAAATGGTGCTATTCCCATAATAAAATCATATATTGTGAGTTGTGTATGTGGAAGATCAGTTCCCAATCAACCTTGAAAGTAGCTTATGGTAGTGACAGACTCTTAGTATGGGTGGAGAAAACAAGAGCTCATTGAAACATTACATTGCCTTTGGATTCCCTTTCTTAGGGCCTTCTCTTTCCCTTCTCTTGGGGATCTTGGATTGTACCTCTTCCTCATGCTAATCATATTTCTCTAGGAAAACCATATCCTTTGGGTGTTCTTGGAATACTTAGGATTGACCTTGCCTGCACATTAAGCATAGTATAATTTTTGTACTTATTATGATATAAATACTTGTGCAATTTAGGTAATCTTTTGATTTATTGGGAATTGAAAATTGTGTACATACAATTATCAAGGAAATATATATTTATTATGTTTTATAATTTTTACTAATAGTTTTTGAGATTCATACTTGTTATCCATATGCTCACTTAGCAAAATATGTATCACAATTTGGATAGTGATTAATAGTTTCTCACTTGAAATTATCGGGTTAGTTTAAATATTAAAACAATAAATACCGAACAATCAAAAATATGAACAATTGGGCATCCCAAAAGTACCAAACAACTGGGCAGCCAGAAGTATCGAACAACCAAAAATACAACGATTATAAGCCATGCACGTATGACAAGAGGCAAGCTTGTGTGGATTAGACATAGCTTACATAATCATAGCGGGAATGAAATAAAAACCTCTTTGCATCCGAAAGTACCAAACAACCGAGAAGACGAGCATCCGAGATTACAAAGAGCATCCAGAAGAAACGAAGAAAATGGGCATCCAAGAACGGTGATCATGTCCAAACAAGTACTCAATAATAATGCATATGTGCCACATCCAAACGAGTACTTCATAAATAATCCATATGTGCCATGTCCAAACGAGTACTCAAGAAGTAATCCATATGTCTTCATCTGAAAGATGTTGAACCTTGCCACGTGCAAATGAGTACGCAATATGACCATGTCAAAATGAGTACTCAATAAGTAATCCATATGTGTCCATCGTGAAAGCCAGATAAATATGTGTCACATCCAAACGAGGACTTAGTAATAATCCATGTACCACATCGAGATGAGTAAATATGTGTCACATCCAAATGAGGAGTTAGTAATAATCCAAGTACCACATCCAGACCAGTACTCAAGTAGTTAGCCATATGCCACGTCCAAATAAGTACCCAAGCAATTAGCCATATGTGTTCATAAATATTGTCACGTGAAAGACATTGAACCTTGCCACATTCAAACGAGTATGCAATAAGTAATCCATAGATGCCACGGCCAAACCAGTACTCATTAAGTCAGCCATAGGTGTTCATCATGAAAGATATAAGTATACCTCACCACATAAAGGGCAAAAATAAAAGTATGCCTTGCTTGAACCAATAAGTAAATACATACCATAAGTCATCAATAAGTTAATCGACAAAGAAGGAAGAAATCATTGGTCTAGCAAGACCTTGCATGCACTCGTAAATATAGATGACTATGAAAAACAAAGTAGATATACTCATCCTGTAGGTATCGACGAATGTGCATTTAATCCATTGGATTGTATCTAGGCATCTGTGCAAACTTGCATGTACTCGGAGAAACAACTGAGTGTGATGAAAGAGAATATATGAGCTCACCTTGGCAATAAATGAGTGCCTTGAAAACGACAAGAAAACATATGAGAAGCACCTTTGCATATGTGAAGTAATGTATCCAAGGAGTAATAATATCAAAGCTAAATAGAAAAGAAACATTGAAAGAAAACATGTTAGAATGTTAACAACGTAAAACATTTGGCAAGTCCTTTTCTTTCATAGGATGGACCAACTTATGAAAGTGAAGCTATTGTTGAATACATGACAAGCAAATCAAGCAAGATGTTAGCTTATAAGAGAGAAAGAAACATAAGATCGACATTTTCTTTTGCATATCAAGCATACCTACATGATATTTAGCCTACTCCAAATCAAATACAATGGATGGCCTATAGGCATGCTTGATTAACAAAGATGAAAGAGAACCTGCTTTTAAAATCATAAGATAATCGAAAGTAACTCTCACCTTCAAAATAACATAAAACATTTAGGAAATCAAAAGTAAATGATAAGATAATCGAAGAAAATCTAGCCTTCAAAACAATACAAAATATTTTGGAAGCTCCTTTGAATCAATCAGCTCATGTTGAAAGTAAAGCTTGATATAGAATATTTGGCAAGTGTCTTTAACCAAGATTTATGGAAACTTGAAGCTGTAGCTAAACTTGCTAGCAAAACATAATAATACATGTATTATCATTGTGAATAAAGCACCAAGCATATGAATGTAGTGGAATACTGCAAATAACATAACCTTTCAAGTAGAATATCAAGAACAAGACATTGTACTGAACTACGATGATATCATGGTTCCCAATCATGTATAACATTAAAGAAAGTTGGTTTATCTTTATACCAACAGGCAAAGAAAAGCTCCAACACATAGATGTATGTCATAGTGATTGCTGAAAAACAATCAAGTTTTGTAAGGCACCCGAAGTATAGATATTGAGATAGAGCTCTTTGGTTGAAGGACGCTCTATGAATGTTGAGTAGCAAAGCACTTACACAAAGACTCAACAAGCGATGAACCAAATAAGAAACTGTCAGTAAAGGATGCACTAAATAAAAACTAGCTTAATATATGTGAAGCATCATTGGCTTTTACTTTTGCAAATGCAGCATGAAACCACAAGTGATGAAGCACTAAACTCTTGTTTTCACTGATGACCTAATAGAAATCAAAAATTGCTTTCATATGATAGATAACCTTTTGTCCAAATGATTTTCTCAATCTTCCTGGTCTATTGAACGCATATAATTATCACTGCAAAAGCATATAGATTGGGCTAACTTACTCTTAATGACAAGATTGAGACTCTACTTGGCATTGATTAGATAAGATCTTGATCCCTAAAGATTGACTACACTTACAACAATGACCCTGTGCTCTTGGTTTTTATGGATATGACCGATGGGTTTTGGGTCTCCTCTTCATCTAAATTTTATGGAGTCCTATAGCTAAAGAAGTTTGCTTTATGTGATTGAGCATCTTATTTCTTCATGTGGGAATGTAAAAGCATGATATGCCAATGTGTTAAATCCAAGGGAACACAAATACTGAGTGCAAGATGGTGTGCAGTCACGCTAGATCGTAGCCAGGCTCTGATACCATATTGAGAGGAAGAGAAAGAGGAGAGAGACGGACATAAGAGTTGTGTCAGTCTCTCTCTATTCATAGATCATAGGCATATATATAGTTGAGGACTAGGCTGAGTTAGGGCAAGCTATATATAGCTCTAACAGAAATATCTCATTTTTATCAATGTTTAGGCTTACAAAGCTAAAATTTAAGAAATTTCATGAACACTTTTAATGATATAATTTGGAGAAATTTCCCTTTCATGATATATGTATCTATTCAAAGATGAATATAAAACCTTTGAGGTACACTTGAATTGTAGTTTATTTATTTGATTAAAAGAGATGTACTCAACAGTACAAGCACTAGAGTTGCCAAACAAACTTAGATAAATATGCATCATGCAATTTGGGCTTATTTAAATTTATGAACATGAACTTAACATAAAGTTATTACGTTTCTTACATGGAAACAAGCTTCGAATAGTGTAGATTCCATGTATATTAAAAGGAGGACTTCACTTGAATCTTGATATTTTTCTAAAAGTATCAAAATTTGGATATGCATCTATACCAAAATTGTTAAACTATACAGATTTCTATTTTTAACTTGAAATCAATGCTCTTATAAACTATATAAACCCATGGAAAGAAGTTTTCCAACTTTCAATAACATAGCTGATGTTCTTCTACAAATACCAATTTTTTTCATGAATCTCTAAAAAGGACACTATCTAAATACCAAACTAGTGCTATTGAGTTTGTTTATAATTAATTTAATGCACATTATGTCGATTCACATATCCAGAGATACATGGTTAGTTCATGAGTTTTGATTTTGACTACACAGACACAATTTATGTCATTCATAGCATATATGCTCACACATTTGTAGACAGAAGTGAGTGATCGCATCTTGCATCAAGCATCCATGCCAACACAACAAGACAAAGCACCTACAGACGCGACGCGTTTACTCAACTAAAAAAAAAACTTACAGGTGCATCTATTTACACGTCTATTTGCGCATCTAGAGACCCACGTCTAACGGTGCGTCTATATAGCAGACAAATGTGTGTATAGATGTGCATATAGACGCGTAAATAGACGCTCTGCTAGAAAATTTAAAAACAGACAGACGCATCGTTAAACGCGTGTATAGACGCATTTATAAATGGTCTTATAGACGATTTCATAGACACGCAAATAGACGCTCGTCGAACAAACAGATGCGTATATAGACGCATTTATAGACGGTTTGATAGACGCGCTACATAATATTTTTTAAATTTTGTGTGCTTGAACAGAATGCTGTGTATGCTATGTAGTTACAGGAATCCCATTTCCACATTGTGTAATTCAATTCTTACAGCCAACTGCATTTTAATTAGCACTCTTGCAAGCACATCTATAGCCGACAATTACAATTCTAAATAAAACATTACAACTCCAAAACGTTTAGTTCACAAGGCATTAATTGATAGAACATTGCACAAGAAAATTGAAAGCTCAAAAAGTGCTTGTATGTACATATAGCACGAAGCTAAGCCACGTCCTGTGGCTTCAAGTACCAAAAATAAGAGGAGTGTATATACAAGAGGCACGAAGCCAAGCCAGTGGCTTTAAGTACAAAAAAGAGTAGCTAGCACTACTTCTACGACTAATCTAAGTTCTCCACGTCCTCGCTCCCTTCTATGCTCCCTTCTGCGCTCCCTTCTCTGCCTCCTTCCTCATCTTCTTCCTCGTTTTCTTGTGCAGGGGCCTATAAACAAGGAACAACATATATCAATGTATGAAAAATCAAATCTTTACTTATAATATTGACATTATTTAATTACTTTCAAATACCTCGGTGGACGCTCCAGTAGCCCAGATATACTGCTCCTCAGTAATCAACCCGTCATTACAGAAGTGCTTCCATGTATATTCTCCTCTGCGATGGTGGCGGTGGTAGGCTGTCTCGACAGGAGTAGGGTATCTGCCCATGATATCAAGCTGCAAGATGACACAATTTGCAGAGGGGTTAGTACAAAGAAACAACCTCCTAATAAACTACATAAGCAATATAATTTGAGATCGATACTTACAAATTGGGCCTCCCATGATTCAACACCCCCTGTTCCCAAATGCACGCTTCCATATTGCTCCATTTGGATCCTTCGTGCCTCCACGTGCTACAGACTGGGTTCCTCCCTTGCTGACTTCATTGCTTTCTTCCACTCCTGCTTGTGAGCGGTGTGGGGTGGGCCCCTTGGTGGTTGACCTCCCTCGAGCCTGGCAAGCTCTGCTAGTGCCTGCCTCTTAAGCGAAGATCTTTTATTGCCAAGTATCATAACAATCTTTGACTTGGCCCATTTATCTGTGAACTGAAGATTGGGGGGGTTAGGATACCTAGAGCGAACAGGAGCGAGGGTCTCATCAGCCAACCTCTTTGGATGGTCTTTGTAGTGGATAAAGCAATCTCTGTAATTGTTAGCAATTACAGAGTGCATGAAGGCCATGATGTCCTTCCCCCATGCATCCATCAAGATTCCTCTTGTCTGAGTGATGTCATAGAAGATCATACCATCACCCGAAGGCACGTCTAAATCATTTGAATCATCCTCGTCCCCACCACCACCCCTCCCAAAGCACTGTGACATGCATTCCCCACCACTCTCCCTACTACTACGCCTGCTACCATGTCGTGTCAAGCTAGTATGCTGGCCACTCGTAGTTGGAGACTGCACGGGACTACATGGACCACTCATAGCTGGAGAACCGAGTCTCGACTGCACGAGTACGCCGACGGCTATGCGAGACAGAAGGACCTCCTGATGGCATGGGGGAAGGGGCGTAAGACGGCATATATCGTGTAAGCTTGGAAGTAAGTGTGGGTGCCTGGAGATAAGTGTCGGAACTGTGGATCTGTTAATAGCAAAGCAAGCAAGCCGCGTGAAGCTTAAGGTATGTGAAGAAAAGCAAAGCAAGCATGCTAAAAGTAGATTTGAAAACCGCGTCTAATGGCACATCTATACATGCGTCTAAATATGCGTGTAATTGCGCGTCTAAATACACAGAGTAGACGCGATTTTAGATGCGCAGCACAGAACAGACATACGCGGTTTTAGACGTGCCACAGAGTTTTAAGATTAAATATTTGAAGAAAAGCAAATTTTTTGGGTTGTTTATTTATAGGATGTCTTCATCTTCAACAAGTAGCTCAAGTGAGGATGAATCCCTTCGTATCCACCATCGCGAAATGTGGTTGGAGCAAAAAATCAAACGTATGTGTGATCGATGTCGAGGAAACATGTATTGTGCATGCAGGATTATACTCAATCACATCTCAAAGTATGGAGAATGGGATGGGACCGTAAACATGGTAAGTGTTAAAGAGTTAAGGTTGATTGAGATACCTATGGGTGTTCATATGTTTGAGTTATGATCCTGTTTTAATTTGATACAGGATGTAGTGCCACACCCGCATATATTGTTGCCTTATGCTCGTCGTGAGGAGGCGAAGCATCGACGATATGAGGTGGGATCTTCAAGAGGGACCATTACAGATGCATGGAGTGATGGTGATAGTAGCCCTCCGCCATTACCTCATGAAGCCGTGAAGGAGGAGGTGTTTGATGATATGGTGCGGGATTTATATGTCCATCAATCCGAAGGGAGGGATGATAGCATGGAGCAGGACGATCTTTTTATCGTAGCATCGACTCCACTGTTTGAGGGGTGCACATTCTCTATTCTACGTGCCTCCCTTGAGTTACTAAACTTGCAAACCATCTATGGATGGAGCAATGCAAGTTTGAATGCATTACTCAAGTAAGCTTTAAAGTCTATTTTGCAAACATGGTGAATTATGCTAGTGGGTCAATTACTCGAATGCTTTTCCTCATTTATGGTCTTCATGTGCAGGCTATTGTGTAAAATCCTTCCAAGGGAGAATAAATTACCGACCTCAAGAGATATGGCAAGGCAACATGTGACCTCTCTTGGAGGATTAGATTACAAGCGCATCCATGCATGCGTCAACGATTGTGTTTTGTTTCGTGTGCAGGCTATTGTGTAAAATCCTTCCAAGGGAGAATAAATTACCGACCTCAAGAGATATGGCAAGGCAACATGTGACCTCTCTTGGAGGATTAGATTACAAGCGCATCCATGCATGCGTCAACGATTGCGTTTTGTTTCGTGGGCTACATAAGGATGCAAGAGAGTGTCCTACTTGTGGAGAGGTGGTGGCATGTCATACCTATTATGCCATGTTCCAAAGTGATGTATAGTACATTTACTAATATGGAGCGTATGGAGGATGATCATGGCCATGGAGGTGATGATGACCGTGATATGAGAGAGGAGGATGATCATGAGATAGGAGATACAGATATTGAGGCCATTACCCGTGAGGATGAGCCTACCATTGGTGATGCTGATTTCGATGAGCACATGAGTAGCACAAGTAGTAGTGGGTTGAATGTATTTGTAGATCTAAACACTTGTTTGGATTTTGAAGTAGATAGTTTGGCAAGGGTTGATCTCATTGAGGATGAGATTGAACCGTAGCCCATCATTGATATTGGCAAAACTATTTTACATATTGTCTCATTCTCCTCACGTCACTTAATTCTTGTATATGTGGGCTTGCACAAAAGCATTGATGTTTTTGTTAAAATTATGTGCTTTGGTAATCATGGGCAATGTTTGGAAAGCAGTGATGTACACCAAAATCTCACTTTCTATATTCTCTGTTTTGCGTCTAAATACGCATCTAATTCTCAGTGTAGACGCGCTAATGGACGCGCTAATATGCGCGCAAATAGACGCGCTGACAAACACAGCATTAGACGAGCCCCTATTTTCTCAGTGTAGACGCGCTAATAGACGTGCCAATACACATATAAATAGATGAGCTGTTAGACGCGCTATTAGACACGCCCGTAATTTTTTTATTCAAGCAACGCCTATAAACGCGCCCGCTATTTTGCGCATCTATCAAGCGCGTCTATAGTTGCTTTGTGTTGTTGTGCAACCAACTAGTTGGTTGCAGGAGTCTACTTGTGCCCCGGCTTTGATATGTTTCTTTTGTACTAGGTACAAATGGTGGTGTCATGCACGGAGCACTATTAGTGACTACTATTATAGAAATTTACGGTAGTAACAACATAAGCTTACACAAATGATCATGATTTTTAGGAATATCATACCCAATTGGTCCACATGCAGAATTTCTTTCTATGAATTGACAATTGAAGGTGGTCATTTTTTAAGAGCTATTATAGTATTATATTAGGAAAAAAGGTGGTCCACCTTAACATGCACCTATCATGTACCATATATTCCCGATTACAAATTCCATGTGTCACCGAACTCAAGGGGTTCTAGGAGAGCGAAGGGGGGAACAACTTGTATCATTTTATCAATAGGAATGACGAGAGAGAGAGAGAGAGAGAGAGAGAGAGAGAGAGAGAGAGAGATTGTTGGAGTGAATCTCAATTACAAAATTCCACATGTCACCCAACTCAAGGGGTTGCAAGAGAGTGACCGAAGGGGAAAAATAATTTGTATCATTTGATCAATGGTAATGAGAATGAGAATGAGAGAGAGAGAGAGAGAGATTGTTGGTACGAAGAACATACATTATATACCGTGATGAGCTCCTTCGTGAGTAAGCTATGTACATTGTACTAGCCAAAATGCAAACAAAAAGATCAAGCCTCAAAAATTTATCAACACCAAGCCCCAACGGCCATGAGAGCTGTTCCATTCCATCTGAGAGTGAGAGCCCCATTGTCTTCTGTCAAGCTATAACCATTTGGGTAGTAAAGGTTGAGCAAAAGATTAGCCTGATTCAAGGCTGTGTTGCCCAATTGAACCCCTTTGAAACCTGCAGCCTCCATCCTCTTCATCCAATCTAACATAGTTTCATGGCGTTCAGCTCTGTCTACACCTTCGCAAGCTGCTATGCTCCCTATCTTTCTACCAGCCAACAATCTTTCCATCTTTAACCGAGCTTGCGATGTGGCTGGAAGTGCTGCATCCAATGCATCAAACACTGCACAATAGTATTTCAGACACTCCACAAATCGAATCAGAAAATTATCGCTGTTATGATCTGCATCGTTCTCTGCAAGTGCGAATACTTTCGGTTCGATCGACTTCAAGCCCACCAAGAATCGATCTACGTAGTCTCCTCCCTTGTGCAGCAGCGTGTGGAGCTGCCCCAGGCTGCTTATCACGCAGATCTCCTCCTCCCTCCGATCCAGCATCCGCACGTCGAAATCCTGCAGCTGCACCGCCAGTGGACAATACTCGAAGGGCACTTTGAGATTGTTGGCCATCTCCGTCAGCTTATTGCCCGTGCTTTGTAGAGCCTCTGCAGAAGGCCCAAGCGCCGTCAATCGGAGCTTGGGCGGGCCGTTGGGCCTTAGGGCAACGGCTTGCAGGAAGGCTGCCCACTGCATGCCGTAACCAATGTGCAGGTCGACGAGATGGACCTGCGTGTCGGTAATGGTCATATCCAAGATAACCTGGTTGAGGGTGAGATGACAGAATTTGCCGATGGGATTGACGTTGTAGAAGACGCAGAAGGCTTCAAGCATATCGCACTGGGGGAGCGCTGTTTTGAGACGACGGATGAAAGGCAAGGAAGCGGAGGGGATGATTCGAGCGGCGAGGGCCTCGGCGAAATACACACTGAGGCGTTGCATTGGGCTACCCTGATCCGACGACAAATCTTGAAGCCGATACAGTATCACACGCGCTAGCTCCATGTTCTCCTCCGCCACCGCTTCTGCACAAGCGAGCAGCAGGTGCAACAATTTCAAGTTCATCATCTGCCTCTCGTTGGCCTTCGCAGCGTCCTCATCGAATTCTTCCGCTGCCGGATTGATCAATCCTTGCCTATCTTCCGCAGCTACGGCAGAGAAGCCCTCTATCGTGACATCCAGATGGTGTGGGAACCTCACGGTGACGTCCTCCGACTCCATCGTAACGTCCACCTGATCGCTCGCCGTGCTTATCATGTTGCTCGCAATTCGTCGACCTTTCTCCACTCCTGTTCCCGTCATGCCCAGCTGAGATTTAGCCCGTTTTCCATCATCCGCAGAACCTACCTCAGCCCCACCGTACTCTCTTTCCTGGATTCTCCATTCGATCGAATCTCGTGTATACTCGTCGGCCGAAAGGGGCTCGCTCATGAAGTCACATTCCATCAGCTCCGTCATGAAGATCGCATCCTCTAGATTTGCCCCTTCCTCGACCCCGGTGGACTCCAGTAGGAAATGCTCAAGTTCCCAGCCGTCGAAAGCGATTCCGGAGGTGGTCTCGGGTATGGATAGTGGGGCGAGCTCGAGCTGCGAACGGTGCGAGGAGGAGGGCGAGGGATGGAGGGGATCACCAGGAGCCATGATACATTCCAATAATGGAAAGCATAGGGAAGGGCAACCCAAATCAGTCTCGTTCTCGCACTCAGACACACATACACTCTATCACCGCCACACCACAATTGACACCAAGACACCAATCGAGAGAGCGAGCTTCGCCACACAAGCTCCTCGCCTGCATCCAGAGAACGGTCAACCGCATAGCGAAATTGCAGCTTTCAGGTCTTTCTCTCTCTCTCTCTCACACACAGTACACACACACTTTTTTTTGTAAAAGCGGTCTCTCTCATGGCACACACAAATATACACGTTCTCTCGGGCTCTCTCTCTCTCTCTCTCTCTCTCTCTCACACACACACACAGAGTAAGCTCACAGAAGCATGGATGCGCAGTGACAGAAATCAGCAATCCTGATCGAGTTTGCGTGAGAGAGCTCATGCATCGCTCAGAGAAAGCTTAGCTGCATAGACGAAAAGGCTAAAAACCCAGAGAAGAGACAGCAAAGACGCACACGAGACAATCTGGGGCAGAGGCAAGGAGCTGTACAAGACGAGCGTGATGACGTTTGAGCACGACGGCTAGCCTAGTGTGTCTCTGTATCTAGCTAGTGGAATGCACGCGCGCACGCCCGTTCAACCCGGAGACCATTCACACCTGGCCCTAACTCACAAGTCTCCTTTCATTACGTGGCTCCCCAATCACGTGGAAATTCGTCCCTTAGATTTGTCTGTGTGTGTGAGCAACCCCGTCAGCCAAACCCCCTTCGATTTGTCTCGATCTATGGCCAACCCCCAAGCACCCTAACGCCTAACTCAAGCCCCCAGACCCCTCGGGCCAAGGAAACTTTTACGAATTCAGAGGCTTCTCTAAGTTGACTCTCCTAATTGTCAAAGCTCCCAGTTTGATAAATTAGCCCAAAAAATGCCCATGGGAAATTTTAAGAATGTAGGGGCTTCTCTAAGTTGATTGAGCTAATCTCAAAGCTCTGAATTGGATAAGCTAGCCCAAAAACGCACATGTATTGATTTTTTTAGCTTTAGATTTGCTAAATTCGTCGTGATAATGGCAACAAAGCTATCTACAACTCTACATGGGAAAAGATTTGTGCATTGATCTACACTTCCATAACTATGTAACTCTTGTGGGAAAAGATTCGTGCATTGACCTACACTTCCATAATTGTGTTGCCCCTTATTTTTTGCCTTGCTTGGGCCTAAACGCTCCCAGCCCCACCACTACGCCTTTCATCCATGACCTCCCATTGCCCTTGGCTTGGAAGCACCCCAAACCACATGCCTCCAAGCTGTGGGAAAAGATTTGTGCATTGATCTACACTTCCATAACTATGTAACTCTTGTGGGAAAAGATTCGTGCATTGACCTACACTTCCATAATTGTGTTGCCCCTTATTTTTTGCCTTGCTTGGGCCTAGACGCTCCCAGCCCCGCCACTACGCCTTTCATCCATGACCTCCCATTGCCCTGGGCTTGGAAGCACCCCAGACCACATGCCTCCAAGCTGAGACTTTGTGTGTCTTTCTCACATCATGCCACATTGGATCATTCCTAGGAACATGCCTCCCAAATATTGCCCATAAATTTGCCTCATAGAACACTTCCCCTAACTTCTTTTTCTTGGCCTTACCATCGACCCTTTGCTAATCTATAGAAGTTCTCAACACAGTATCAATCCCCTGGCTTCAAACATGCACTTCCCCAAGAAATGCTCACTCCCTTGGGACCCTCACCACCCTCCCATAACGCTAGGCTTCCAATAAACATATACACCTCACAATGTTCGTTCTATGCCTACTCTTATACAAACAAGTTATCATGGTAATGTGTACTAAATTGCAAATATCATACAAGACATGTGAGACTTGCTTGGCCTATAGATTCAGTTATATAAGTCAATACCTATAGGGCTTCTTCACACCATGGTATTTTTATCTTTTCAATTGAGTCACTACTTGGGCTACTTCCAACAAACTATTAGTTGAGGATCAAAGCATAATTAGACGTAGCCACTCAAGAACTAGCTATTTTTATAACAAACTATCTCGCTCATGCGTGGGCTTATAAAATTGGTGAGAGAGGCTCGTGTTGATGTGTGTAGCAACCCACGCGCGTGTTGATAATCAAATTGGAGGTCCCACTCTCCTGTTAGCATCATTAGATTAATTATGCTACATAGAGCTTGTAGTTATTCTACTACAACCACCACGACACTATGCAAGTGCACTAATTGAAGCCATAGTCAAGGTGCTTGGTGGAGGACATCCAGAATTACACACACTCAAACTAGCCACATCAACCACCACCATTTTGGCTAGGATTGTCCATATGGCCCACATTCGATTATCATGGTAGCCACATTAGCCAATGCAGATGGTGACTACTATCACAACACTAGCACACATTGACTAAGTTGCTGGCTCATGTCAATCACTATGATAGCTACCTTGTGGCCCACATCAACTACTGCACTGGTGATGTCAACCACTACAAGTGGTGACTATTGCGACAATATTGATGCGCATCATCTGACCTAGTGGCCAAAGTCAACCACTATGGTGGTCCTATTGCATAACACCAAGCCTGATACATGTTCTCATGCAAGCCTTTGTTGGCTGCATGGTGCTTTGCATTCCACTATTTGCCACCACTCTCGTTCCTAGAAGATGTTGGCATGGGCATGCATTGCACTAGGTCCTAGTGGAATACTTTGGGCATTCAAGGCATAACTCATCTCTATCCCATCAAGTCACTTCTTCACGCAACTCTTTGTAGTGGTAGTGGCCACATTGTACTAAAGATCAATCAACAACATCAGTTTCGCACTGTCCCTCATCTCTATCCCATTAAGTCTCTTTTTCATGCATCAATTTTTAGTAGCAATATTGTAATACATGTAAAATAAGACTCAAAGTTTGGCTACATGTGAAATAGCCCTTGCACTAAAAATCATTCACAAACAATGGGATAATAGAGAGTTTGGACGAATGCGAAACTTACTAAATGGAAATCTTGTGGTAAAGGAATGTAGGGCTTCTCTCTCTCTCTCTCTCTCTCTCTCTCTCTCTCTCTCTCTCTCTCTCTCTCTCTCCTCCCCCCTCCAACCCACCCCATGATGCACCTACATACTGCCATCTTTGAAAACACACACACACATACATTTTCTCTCCCCCTTGTACATACCACCATCTTTGAAAACACACACATACATTCTCTCTCCCCCTCCTCATCCTCCCCCATAACCTAACCTATGCCCCGTAACATTATCTTTAATGTTTGATTGGCATCAATTTTATTGATATAGTAGCTAAATTCACGATACCATAAGTGTTCATAGAGAATTTGTAAATAAAATAACCTACAACATTCTACCTCACATGTGCCAAAATATAACTACAACTTTATCTAAAGATTATCAATTTTATTGACCGCACTAGTTAAAGATTTGAAAACATTATCAAAATGGGAAAGCCCAATATATACAAATATGTATATATGTATAACTACAAAAAGAGAACAAGCCTAGTATGACAGAACAAAGAAGAAACCCTATGGATTCAAGGGTGAATTTCTTAGGGTATTATCATAGTGCAACTAAGAACAACTACACCATATATCTCCCCACTGCTTCACCCACATTGGGCGAAATATTGTAAACCATATGCCATAATGGTTTGGTTTGTATATATGTGACATGCTCACATTATATGGGGAAACACCCTCCCACTACAGGTGGTATAGAATAATACACATATAAATGTCATCGAAATGCACAGCCATTGCCTTGTGGCTACTTTTATTTATATTGGGGATTACGTATGTCTTGACTTGGCGAATAGTGAGGAGATCAATGTGCCTCGAATAGCAGAACATAAAGTAAGAAAATGAGCCGACAGCATGCTTTAAGTGCAAGGGTTTACAATTTTGTGCGTATATATCACCATAAGAACTTGGAAGAGTAGGGTTGGGGCATGCGAACTCCCACTTAAGTACCTAGTGGTCCAGTGCCTAGCTCTACTTACTTTTTAGAACATTTAGGCCTCTTATGTAAATCATTACACTGCATTACATTATAATCCATGAGGAAATCCTCATGGGCCACCAGGCTTGCATGAATTGCACATGAATTGCATGCAATTCATGTAAAAATCCTTGTTATCTTCATATTTTGAGCCATATTGTTTCACATTCACTACAAGGCATAGGTCCTTTTCTGACGGAAATACCGACCTTTTTTACAGTAAAGTTTTTTTTTGACGGGCGCAAAGGTCGGTATATTTTACGTCGCTATAAGCGTCGAAAAAGAACAGTCGCTATGTAAGCATCGCTATATAGCAACACTGGTAAATGTCGCTACATAGTGACACCGGTAAACATCGTTATATAGCGACGATTAACTGAAGCTTTAAAAAAACATTAGTGGGGCTAAACAGGGCCACATCAAGCCTTGTTTTGCCCCACTAATGTTTTGTATTTAGTCATTACAAAAGAATGTTTTCTATTACAAAATTTCCCTTGTGGAAAGGGTGATACAAAATCACTCAAATGAACTGAGCGAGAGAAGTATATACATGTCGAAGATATACAACATTGTTTGTTACAAAATTACCCTTTCGAAAAGGGTGATACAAAATTGCTCAAACGAGCTGATATACAAAAGCATATACATGGCAAAGTATATGCAAACTACTACTAATACTACTACTACTACTGCTCATCCGAATCATCCTCGTCCTCATCCTCGTCACGCTGGCCTGATCCCTGGACCTCATGAGCTACGCTTGATCCCTGGCCCTCATCGAAGCCATGTAAAACACTTATTTCATTAATTTTGGACTCATATGTCTACTTTTGGACTATTCCTTAAAATCCTTCCCAAATGAAAAGTTTACTTTATGAAAAAATCATTCGAGAATCAAAAGTTTACTTTCTGGCACTATCATTTCCACATAATACATTTCAAAATATTTCTCTACAATGTTGTACTAATAATGCAAAAACTACTACTAAATCCTAAATTTGTATTTCTTGTTTATAAGAATCGTATACTTAAATTAAAAAATCCGAGTTATTAGTTTAAATCCATGAAAAACCATGCTATTGAGGATTCACAACATTTTAAAAATGTATACATAAGAGACCTGTAAGACTCTTTTTACTTTCAATTGAGAAAACTATAACACTCTTGAATATTCAAGAAATTAAAAGGTTTATATAGACATGAGACATGATGGAAGCCTCTTTTGTACTCCAAAAATTAGCAATAGCTATGCTTGCAATTTTACATTATCATATCATAAGTTTTACAACAAATATTGCTCTAGATGAGTCTTTGTACAAAGGATCTCCTATGGCCTTTTCAATAATTTAATTTTTCCTTTACAGTGAGTTTAGTAAAAATGGGCGATCCAAACATTTTCTTGTTTGAATGTCCTTTTCTATCATCACAGAAATGAGCGATCCAAACATTTGCTTGTTCAGAATGTCCTTTCTATCATCACTTGTCGCTTGGGTGCCATCTTCAGTCACTCTCATCTGACTACCACCACCACCTTCACTCTTTCTCGATATTTGAATGGTGTTATCATGGGCATTCTTCATTTGCGCTATCTCCTTCTACTTCCTCCTGGGCGAGCATCTTTATGAACTCTGTAATGTGCAAAATAATTGGTTGCGGTTTTTTTATTTTGTCTTCTACATCATACCCCATGTGCTTCTTTGTTGTCTTTGACCTTGATTTCCAAGATACTATGACTGTCTCTGTGGAAAGTCTTGAAATTGCATCATGGTTTGGGACCCATTCCTTTTTCAGACTACTACTATACAATGTATTGTTATCTTGGTTCTCCTTCCTACCCCTTGGCTCATACCATACCGCTATAAATGTTGTAGCTCTCCCCCGGTCATCCATGCTCATGTCAACTACTTTCGCAACCCAAAACTTCACCTTCTCATGTTCATCATCCAATGGTTGAACTGCAACAAAACAATGGACATCTATGTCTATTTGTGGCATAAACTCTCTCTTCTTGGGTCCACAATATGGATCTGGGAGCAACGATTCAAACTCATTTTCAAAGAGACCACATGCTAGACGCAAGTCATTACCAACATTTGGCCAAAATAAAGGCTGTTCTGCCTTAATATCATCTTCTCGCATTTTTGCAAGGTCCTTTATCAATTGGTAGGTCTTGCTAATTACAACAATAGTGTGTTCCTTCCAAGAGGGCTTCCAATCAGGAAATCTCCGGAGCATTTCCTCTTTGGCTGTAATAAAAGCTTTTAAGCCTTTCATTTCACCTTTGGATTTCTCACTGAATTCTTTTATAGGAGCCCATGTTGGATGCATTTCTTTGCTCGGGATTAAAGTTAAGAGAGAGTAAGGTTCTTCAAGTTCCCATTTTGTATGAAGAGAATAGTGTTGCCATTGCATCACTGGTTTTTCATCCTTTAAGAAAAAGCGAAAATAGTGTGGAGTGCTATGACCTATCAGGGCATCACCACCTTTTTGTATGAAAGGTAGAATAAATCTCTTCCAATCATACATACTCTCAACCATTGAGCATATTATTCCTTCCTTACGGCCACCAACTTGCCTCCCACATTTTCTTATCGAGTCACCCATCATCTCCATGTCCTTCTGTTTTAGTTCTCTTGAAACCATGCTAAATACCTAATCGATATCCTCATGTGTGTGCCCAACCAACAAAAACCCAACTTCAATTTCATTGAAGATTCTATGAGCGATTAGCATTGAGTAGAATGCAAAGAAGAGTACATTCTTATTCTCTCATCCGCAATTGTTTGCTTGTACTCTCAAAGTTGCTGGTAGGCAACCTTTTTTAGCATGTACATTGTGAATTGCCTTTATAACGGATGTTACAACTTGATTGCTATCATGTAGATGCAAGGAATCAATCCATATGTCTGCAAAAAACTTAAATCCATGCACTAACACTCCACATAGATGTGTCTTTAAAAAGTATTTTCCTTGTAGCTTCGGTGGTGAGAAATAGCTTGCTCCTTCCAAAATGCATATTTTATTCTAGATTGTCAAACAAGTCCATGATGAAATTCTCTCTTTTTTTTGTAAGCTTCTTTTTGTTCTGGAGATGTTGCACTCTCAAGTGCTCGCTTTAGATCATCACAGTTGATGCATGCCCTCTTTGCCTATAAATGATAAGAGAAGGCGAAGTTCAAGACAACAGATAAGGCCTCTTATAAATGGAAAAAGTGTTTGCAATAATGCATATCGCATTATTATAGGATCATCACATGGCACATATTGGAATTTGGCTAATAAAGCAACGTATGGAGTTAAATTTAACATTCATGGAAACATAGGAATGCCCAAAACAAGAGCCTCAACAGTTGTGGCAACAGCAATTTTGAAAGATTACATTTATGAAAATGCTTTACCATAACCCCATCTATCAAAAATGCATCTTCCAATAGGTTTGACTAAAAAAGAAGTATTTAACTCTATTGGAGAAACACAAGAAAGCAAGACATACTCGTGAGTAGGTATTCATTTCTTCTGCTCCCTTTCCTTTGCCAAACATGTTCTCTACAGCCCTTGATGTCATGTAAGTTAATGGATCGCATACATCTACGCTTACAGCATGTAGATCGCATTGCTTTTAGCATAACATCTTCATTCATTACTCTTATTCTCTTTGGTTGCTTTTCTAGATCTACCTGGACTCGTTGTCGTTTCATGCATCTATATGTCCGTTTTGGGACCTTCTGTACATTCTTATTTGGATTTGTGTAATTCTCCTTATAAGATTTATTTGTCACGTTGTTTTCATGAGATGTTGCATCCTTGATCTTATCACTCTGACAGTCAATTACTGAATAGTCCTTTGTTGATGTCATCCTTGCTTTATTTGTAACATTAACTGTTTCACAATCAAAGTCAAATACCGAATAGTCCTTTGTTGATCTCATCCCTATTTTTAATACAATCATAGAACCACTTGTCACAATGGCAATAGAGTGTCCAGAATGATCTTCAAACTCATCTTTTCCTTAGAGAACATCACTCATTGATGCACTTTCTATGGATTTCATAACTCCATAGTCAGTGATGATAGAATGTCCAGAATGGTCTTCAAACTCATCTATTCCTGAGAGAGCATCACTCATTGATGCACTTTCTATGGATTTCATAACTCCATAGTCTTGAAACTCCTCTACTCCAGAGAGAACATCACTCATTATACTATCATGCATGATTTCTATAATCCCATAGTTACTTGGTTTGACTCCAATAACTTTATCAATATCCATGAAGCCATCCATGCTTGAAAAGATATCACTTTTGACATCTTTGCCCAAGTTCTTAATGTGCATGAACTCATCCACCCCGGATAATGCATCACTTGTGAAATCTTTTTCTTTCTCGGTACCAATGAACTCATCGACTTCTGATAAGACGTCAGTGCTATAGTTGAGTGCATTGGAATCATCCATCTCTAAAGGAATAGAGCTTGGTACATTGGCATATTCTTTCAATTCTTTGATGTTGTAGTATACATTATGTTTATCATTAAAAACCACATGCCGAGTCTTTCCAATCTTTAAAAATTGCATGCTCCATCTCAAATCCTTACCTACCTCATAGTAGGGACCATCCAATGAGATTGAGTTATCATCCATACCATCATCAGTAACTTTTTGAATTCTCATCTGCGCAAATGTCCAGTGTTCCACTTGTTCAAATCCCAAGACTTGGCCTTTTGCTACATTCTTATTTGCAAACGATAACATTTGTAAAATATCTCCCACTCTAAAATCCAAAGATATGCACTTTGTATTCCTGATGACATGTGTTGGATAAGTCTCATCTCTGTCCCATGCAATAAATGCTTTGTTGGAAGTATTATAGGGCATAACATCTCCAAGGATTTCCATATCCCCACACTTATGCTTTAGCTCAACATGTGCACTAAGAATCCTTGATACGATAACCACCACCTTATCTTCGCCAAGTCTTCTATAGTGACAAATAGAATTTGGATCACTTTCATGGATTGTAGCAAATGCAACTACTTCTCTTTTGCAATATAGAATCACCTCCATCCCCAGAATAAATTTTGTAGCCATCTCCTTTGTGAGTTTCCTTTGCAAACAAGTTGTAATAACCATTATAAAGAACATTAGTCTCTTCTCAATAATCTACTTTATTAATTATTTAAAAATCTAGATATTATTTAAAAAATTAATCAAACCCTAAACCTTAAATCCTAACCCCCAATCCCTAAACCCTAATTTAGACCCTTGAAACCATAAAGCCTAAATCTTAAACCCTAACCCCTAATTTTTAAACTGAATTCTATACCCTAATTCCTAAACCCTAAGCCCTAGATCTGAAACCCTAATCCCTAAACCTAAATCCTAAACTCCTAAATGCTAATCTATAAACCCTAATCCCTAATCCCTAATCCCAAAATCTTGATCCCAAAACCCTAATTCCTAAACCTTAACCCTTAAACCCTAAACCCTAATACCTAAACCTAAATCCTAAATCCCTAAATCCTAATCCGTAAACCCTATCCCTTAATCCCTAATCTCAAAACCCTAAACCTAAACCCTAATCCCTAATTCTTAAACCCTCAATCCTAATCCTAGACCTCTAAACCCTAACCTAAAAACCCTAACCCCTAATTCCTAATCCTAGACCTCTAACCCCTAAACCTTAAACCCTAAACCCTAAATCCTACACCGTAAACCCTAACCTATAAACCCTCATTTCTAAACCCTAACCTATAAACCCTAATCCCTAATCCCTAATCCCTAATCCCTGATCCCTAAACCCTAAACCCTAACCCCTAATCCCTAAACAGTATATGTTAATCTTGACTCTCTTAACCCTCAACCCTAACACATAAAAACTAATCCTTAATCTCTAAACCCTAAACCCTAACTCCTAAACCCTAAACCCTAGACCTTAACCCCCAAACCCTAACCCCTAAACCCTAAACCCTAAGCCCTAAACCCTAACCCCCAAACCCTAAATCCTAAACCCTACCCCCAAACCCTAAACCCAAACCACCTAACCCTAAACCCTAACCCCCAAACCCTGAACCCTAAACCCTAACCCCCAAACCCTAAACCCTAAACCCTACCCCCTAAACCCTAAATCCAAACCACCAAACCCTAAAACCCTAAAGCCTAACTCACAAACCCTAAACCCTAACCCCCAAACCCCGAACCCTTAACTTAAATCCTATGAGTGTTTTCAGTAATATCATTTATTTAAGTGATAGTTTTAATTAGGATTCATAAGTAGGAGTGGAATTGATAGTAGGAATGTGGGAATGGTAGTGGGAGTTGGGAGGGTGGTACACTACTACACACGGATCCTATTGTGATGTTTACATACCGACGTTTAGCGCGCACGGAGCACTAATCATCGGTATGAAAAGCGCATCCCGTAAAGCATCGCTATATAGTGACTTTACGCAAATGTTGCTATATAGCGACTATTACAAAGATCGCTATATAGCGAATTTTATATAGCGACACTAAGATACTATTTTATAGCGACATTTTCCAGAGAGGTTTTTTACTCATATAGGCCTTAAAAGTTAGTTTTTTCCAATGACAAATTTTTTTAAATTTTCATACATGTTTGATCTCACATAGAATAAAAATATGAGAGCATGTACATCAAGCCTTTGAAGCTCATATATTCATGTCCAAGTTTGAGATGAAAAAAATCAATGAAGAGCATTTACATCAACTATTTCATCTTAAGCCAAGTATAAGGTGCCAAACAAGTCTATCTCCAACTCTATACCGAGTTGATCTCCTATATCGTCATCGTACTCTAGCATCGTATGTTCACCTAAAAGTATTTGATCATCTTCTTCAATAAAGTGTGGTGATTCTTGATAATCATTGTCTTCTTCCTCAATATCGTGATCTCCATCTTCCTCCCATGCGATGTCATTATGTGCATCTTCCTCTTGGCTCATATTGTGATCATCTTCTTCGCTAGATTCATCGGGATCAATTGGATCCGGCATTGGTAGTGGCATCTCCATATCCACATCTCTATCTTCAAAAATTTGCTTACTTCGTGGTGCAACTTGGATCACGTACCACCATCTTGGATCAGAACGATTCGGATGAAAAACCACCTATATTGAAGATGGGTGCCAGATGTTGTCAATTATATATATGAAACTATCCTCAAGTACATGTATCAATGGATCTTTTAAAACGAAAGCTTTGATTAATTAAATCATTAGTATGCACCTGCTCACAGTGCTCGGGAAGAACAAAAGTATCACTTTCATCGGTCCAATGTCTGGTGGAGTCTATTGCAAAGAAACCACTACTATCTTTTCTCATTGTCACATGGGGACCGTTGTAAATACTTCTAAACCATTTTACATCAAGAATGAGAATACTAAATCGTCTGAAATCAACTTCATAGTTTTCGCATATGGTTCCACAATAATCCAACTGAGGAGAGAAGATTGGTATCCGAAGCACTTGCTCGGCTATCTTGTGTGAAGTTAGCCATGACTCCACAATCATACGTGACTCTCTTTGAATCAATGCGTTCCACGTGAAAATGTCGTCCATATGACGATAATGCACTATACATTTTGTACTGTAAAAGAGCATCATTAAAAAAATGAAGATGCATCTATTTTATAGCATATATTGCCACAAATAATTACTTAATTACATCAAGAGGTAAGAAACTTACATGCACCATACATCCAAATGATAACTCTCGCTCGCGCACATTTATTGTCTCTCCATCACGTTCGGCTTTACGTAGAGCCAGTTGTAGCCAATCAAGTGACATGTGAGTGGGGAGAAGAGCCAGATCCCATGGATATGGTTGTGATCGCCTGTACATTACATTGAATCTCGTCCTTGCATTTATTCTTTCTGCTTTGGCCACTTCATATCTCTCAATCCACTTCTGCATCTCAGGGCTATTGAGGATACAAAACTTATTGAATTTCTCCATTTTCTCTTCACTCATCTTTCTTTCAATCCCTTTTTCTTCGGGAACCTCGCCAACAATGCGATCATCATCCTTGTTATGCTAAGCTTGCGGCATATCTGGATCCGTGGATGCAAGAAACTCCGTGATATATACTAATGACTCTTGCACAAGACATCCATCTGCCATGCTTGCTTCTGGTCTTGCTCTTTGTCTTACAAATCCCTTCAAAGTTTTCATAAACCACTTAAGAAAAAACATCCATCGACTATGAACGGTACCTGCAATAGCCACCTCATGAACTATGTGCACAAGCAAGTGGACTTCAGTTATCATAATGCTGGAGGGAAAGTCCTTCTCAAGCAAGCATACGGCTTCAATGGATTCCACCCTAGCATTCTCGATGCTCGATATGGAGATCTCTTTTTGAGATATCCACCTATTTCACATGTCCATGTAAGATATTTTCATAATCAGTCTACAGATTAATCAGCTTAAATTGAAGAAAATGCAATCAATGTGATTTGATAGTAAGCATACCTCACAATACCATAGATCTTGAATATAGCATTTCTAACATCTTCTTGTAAGCACCCTTTTATTGTAATTGGGAGGATGAACTATCAAAACAACAAAGAAGTCATGTCAACAATATAACATAATCATAATTACACTAACGCATCACAATTATCGGTACACTAATTATATAGCTTAGAATAACTGTAAGACCTTGTGCCAATCATGGGACTTGAGCCCACTAAGCTTATTGTCCTTTGAAAATGTTCCTTTCAAGCAATGCATGTACCCTATCGGTGTTTGAAAAGAGGCAATGTCTGCCTTGACTGCTGCCTCCTCCCTCGTAGAGAAGATCCACGTTGCTTTTAGGAGGATAACTTTTCCCGAAGCATGCACTTGGGGCCACAAATGAGACATCCTATTCATAGCATGCAAGTCTTCTCACACTCCTCTCGAGTCTTTGGAACCAACCAAGTGTGCCCAAATAGTAGCCCCCACATTCCTGAAGATATGCATGGGATCCAAGAGATGATTGATTTGTAACTGACCCCAATAAGGAAGCTCGTGAAAGATTGATAGCCTCTTCATACTAGAAGGACGTTCCTCTCCATTCACCCTCCAAGCTTGAATCCAGTCACTTGCCTTCAAATATGATGGTGGTGGATCAAGTTGACCTCCACATGCGAGATGGTCGAGCGGAAGGTATCGAGCATGACCTTCATAAACATTTTTCCTCATATGTTTGGAGTATCGTGCAAGCCCGGTCCACAAACAGGACAAGCATGGTACCCACTTGTAACAAGTCCTGCACACATGCATGAATGTGTTAGTATAAGACATGCGTGCGAAAGAGAGTCATAAAAGCATAATCCTATATTATACTTATAGAGACACAACCACGTACCTGCGCACTCTCCATATCCTGGATAGTCATGCATGGTCCACATCAAGATACCCTTGACCAAAATATCATTGGTATGTCTAGGAGCTCTGGAAATATTAAAGACCTGCACTCATCTCCATAATATCTGTAACTCTTCTATCAAAGGTGCCATGTACACGTCCATATTTTTTGCCTAGTACTTCCTTGGCACAAGTAGTGCAAGCATGAGGTGTCGCTTTTTTATTGTAAGCCATGGTGGGATATTGTAATTCACCATGACTATGGGCCATGTCGACCAAGATGTCGAGCATAATCCGAAAGGATTCACGCCATCCATGGCGAGCCCAAGATGTAAGTTGCGTGGCTCCCTCGCAAAGCCCGGCCACTGATTGTCTATGTGCTTCCAAGCTACACAATCTGCAGGAATCCTCAATGTGTCATCAGTGGACTGATGAGATGCATGCCATGTCATCAACTCTGCTATAGATTTGCATCGAAACATGTGCTGTATTCTTGCAATGATGGGAAAGTGTCTCAAGACCTTTACCGGTATCCGTTCACCCTGCAAGTCATCTCTATATCGTTGTTCCCCACACTTCGAACAACTAGCCAAATCTCCATGCTCACAACGAAAGAGAATACAATCATTACGGCAAGCATGGATGGTATCATAATCCATACCCACCGTTGTTAGCATCTTTTTCGCTTCATCTCTTAATGCGGGCATGGTATTTGGTGCAGGCAACATCTTCTGGAGCAATCTATCACAATTCAAACATACATAGGCTTCGAACAATGATGATTTGGTACACTAATCCATACATGATGATTCTCAAAACAAACAATATCCAAATAATGAGTAAAATTAATGCAAGAGCTAACCTCATTAAGGTCGAAACACTTGTATCCGACCACCCATACTTTACTTGCAGATTCAAGATTGAGAGACAAGCACGTAGTTTAGACATCCTAGCACCCTCGTACAACTGTGTTGATTGCAACTCTCGCATTTTGACCTCAGACTCTGACATCACGTGTACATGGGATGTAGTGTCCCTAAAAATAGAATCCATCATGTCGACCATACTCTCGTCATTATCTGGGAGACTATAGTCTTGCTCAAAGTGTGAAGGTATATGCGTACCCTTGCCAACCTCCTCATCCTGTTTTAAGATTTCGTGTAAATATAAGATCTTGTATTTCCTGGTATCCAATATTAACCGCGAACTTAAATAGCTTTGACTTACCGATAATCCATCAACACATGCAACACCAATGGTGGGTACTGGTTCAGGCTCCTCCCCATACATTCGCAAGTGGCACATGATAATATGACGTTGATGTCATACTTCTCGCTTGCAATGAGTGCAATGATAGTATAACCTCTCTATAAGCTACTTTGTCCTCCCGGGCATTGGCACGTCATCGGATGAGCTTCCACTCATCCCTTCCATCTACACTTATAAAATCACAACATAAGCAAGAAAATATATTAACAGTTATAAAATAGCATCTATGAGCTTCTTTTTTAACTTAGAACATAAAGTGTCTTAAAGCATCGCTATATAGCAATGTTTTGCTCTGTTCCATCACTATATAGCGATGCTTTTAATTAAAAGTGTCGCTATATAGCAACAGAAAAGCGTCGCTATATAGCGATGCTGTGGGTTAAAACTGAAACCCAACGCGATGCGCGACGCTTTCTTTAGCACTCTCTAATCTCTATTGTAAGCAAGGCAATCTCTCCTCCCACCTATATACGATGACCTCCCACTCTATTCTCCACTCCTCACCACTACTCACCCCTCTCCTAGCTCTTGTGCTCCCTCTCCACCCTTCTCCCTCTTTGGTTTCTTGAAAGGAAGCTTTTCAAGAGGTGAGTTTCTTTGAACAATGTAGGTAGGGTTTTTGTGAGATTTCATTTTTGAGTGCTTCTCCTTGTATTACTAAACCTGTGTACTAGTTTTCATCCTTGATTTCAAAGGATTGAAACAAAAAACAAGATTTCAAGAAAGAAAGAAGACTCACCTCTTCTAGTCTTTTTTGTATTTCTCTTCCTTCTCTTTCTCCTTGTCTCCTCAATCCAATCTTTTTGAGAAGTTGCTTTTGTAATCTCCTCCTTCCTCTAACATCTTATTTGAAAAATGGTATGTTTCCTCTCTTTTGTAGGGCCAGTCCACAAAACACCAAGCGGGACGTACTATTCTAGGTAAGTGCTTCCTCTTTTTTCCATTTGTTATTTTTGTTATTTGCATTGGCCTACAGCTAGCGCCTTAAGCGCTAGCTACAGTGATGGGCACAAGAACCCTCTCTTCCCTCTTCTTTTCCTCTTCTCTCCTCTTCTTTCCCTCCTTTCCTTTTTCTTCTCCTTCAATCTTTCAATCTCTTTCCCTCTCTTTTTCCCTCTTTCCTTTCCCTCTTCTTCTCTCTTTCCCCCTTCTGTTATGCTCATGTATAAGCATAAGCATGAGCATATTTCTCCTTCTCTTGCATAAGCATAAGCATAAGCATAAGAGAAGGAGACATATGCTCATGCTTATGCTTATGCATGAGCATAAGAGCTCTTTTCCTCTTCTTCTCTCTTCTCCTCTTTCCCCCCCTCTTTTCCCTCTTCTTCTCTCTTTCTTTCCCTCTTTTCCCTTTTCCAATCTCTCTTTCCTTTCCCTCTTCTTCTGTCTTCTCCTCTTTCCCCCCCTCTTTTCCCTCTTTCATGCTCATGCTCTTATGCTCATGCATAAGCATAAGCATGAGCATATGTCTCCTTCTCTTATGCTCATGCTTATGCTTATGCATAAGAGCATAAGAGAAGGAGACATATGCTCATGCTTCTCTTTTCCTCTTCTTCTCTCTTCTCCTCTTTCCCGCCCTCTTTTCCCTCTTCTTCTCTCTTTCTTTCCCTCTTTCCCCTTTTCCAATCTCTCTTTTCTTTCCCTCTTCTTCTCTCTTTCTCCCCCTCTTTTCCCTCTTTCATGCTCATGCACTTATGCTCATGCATAAGCATAGGCATGAGCATATGTCTCCTCCTCTTATGCTCATGCTCCTCTTTTCCCTCCTCTTCTCCTCTTTTCCCTCCTCTTTTCCTCTTCTTCCTCTTTTCTTCTTCCTCTTCTTTCTCTTCTTTCCCTCTTCTTTCCCTCTTTCCTTTCCCTCTTCTTCCTCTTCCCCTCTTCTTTCTCTTTTCCCTCTTCTCTCCTCTTCTTTCCCTCTTCTTTCCCTTTTCTTCTCTCTTCTTTCCTTCTTTCCTTTCCCTCTTCTTCTCTCTTTCCCCTCTTCTAATCTCTTTTCCTTTCCCTCTTCTTCCTCTTTTCCTTTGCCTATGCCTATGCTTATGTTTGTTTTTTGTTTTTTGTTTTCGTGTTTGTGTCTATGTTAGACATGGGATCACGTCGCACGTCAGATGAGTATGGACAGCCTCGTAGGAGGAGACATCATGATATATATGCTCCAGAGGACTTTGATTCTTCTCAGGAAACACCTGAGGGGACTACCCCTGGTCTGACTCCTCTCGAACCTAGCACTACGACTACCCCTGGTCTGACACCTCTCAGATGTAGCACTGTGACTACCCCTTGGGGAACTCCTTTGCTAGCTGTGCATGGCTTTGTTGGGAGTCCTGATGAGTTTGTAGTGCAGATGAGCGATGACGAGGCAACGAGATTCTTCTCTCTACTATCTCAGAGGACCTCAGCAATTCCCTCCCCTACATCGACGGTTGGACCTACTACCCAGCCGTCCCCTCGTGCCCCTTCGACCGAGGGGTCATCACCTGCGCATGCCTCTTATAAGGGAAGGAAGAGTAGGAGGGGCCACTTATGTTGTGCTGACTCAGGAGATGTAGACGAGTCAGCACACTCACATCCCTACAGGTCTCCCATCAATGAGATGCATCCTATGCAATGTGCACATTCATTTATGTTATCTATTTTGATGTGTAGATCGGCTTGAAAGTTGGTAGGTGCTATAGATGCACTTATGCAAATGGAAGGTGACTTAGAAGATCAAATAGAGTATGTAACATGCCCTGCAGCAAAGCAGAATGATGACCACAGTTGTGGGTGGAGAGTCGGATATACTGCTTTTTGCTCCTTGCTCAAATTTTTAATTTGAGTGGCAGTGAAACCTCATTGTCGACATATACATACTTGCATTTATGCCATCTATCATTAAGGCATTTATTAATAATGTGGTGTAGCATTCAGAGGAAACATTGGTTGCTACGCCCATAAGTTGTCCCAATGTAACCGATGTATTGGATGAAATGGGGAGCTCTTTTGAGGTTAGGATTATCATTAGCAAGCGACCTCATGTTTTGACATTTGGTAGCGAGAAAGTTACAATCCTCTCCGACCCTTTGAAAGAGGCTAATGAAAAAGCCATGATGGCCATCCTCAGGTTTGATATGAACATCTCTTGGCTTAATACTTCAATCATTTGGTTCAATTTGCTTCTAACATTTGTTTATTTATTGCTATAGTACAATTATATCTCACTTTCCTAGATCAGTATAGAATCATGTGTGTATGCTCGATTCTCTCCTTTTAGTTGTACTTAGTGATACCAAGAAGACGGTAGATGATGTTTGTTCAATGCTACAACCTTTAGACTTGGATGGCATGCTAGTTGTCTTTATGCCATATAATGAGAAGTAAGTATCGCCTCAATCTTTCTTTAACTCTTTTATTTGTAATATTGTGCCAATTAATACTTAATATTGTGATAAATCTCATCGCTCTTTATTGGTGATGTAGCTCACATTGGAGCCTGATAGTATGGGATCTTGATGACAACCATTGTTGGTTTGTCAATTCATTTGTAGGCTTTCACGAGGTGTTCAAGTAAGTGTTCTTTTATCACATCATTATGAACATGCATCTTACTATTTACTACACAAATTCACTTTGTCATATGTCATGATGGATAGATCTGCAAATAAGTTAGCATCTGTGATTATGAAAATCGGGGAGCATCAAGACCAACCAAATTTCTAGACACGCTCGCAGTGGAGCAGAAAGACAAGTTTAGTAGTGGGTGGAGAATTGCCTACAACTTCATGTTGTTCCTCAATGAAATTTTGAACATGTCTCAATAGAAGCATATACAAAGCTCGAGCTATAAGATTTTATGGCTAAGACTGTTCATTACCTAACTGCTAACATTGGGAAACAACATAATGGACTCAATGAAGAACCTGAGGGAGCCAAAGGAAAACAAGAGACAATTCAGTCTCCTTCTGCATCACAGCCTCAAGTAGAAGCATTACAGTCTCCACTTGAATTAGAGACTCAATGCATTCTTCCTACACAAGAAGTAGAGACTCAATGTGCATCTATAACATCACATCTTGCAAAGGAGAAAGAGATTGAGTCTATCCCGATTGCACCAGATGTAGAATCTCAATGTACACCATCCACACAAGAAGTAGAGACTCAATGTACTCTTAGAGCATCATAGCCTCAAGAGGACTCATCAGACTCTATTCAATTGTAAAGCATGTAGAAAGAAACATGAGTCCTTGAATATTTTTATCTGGTTTGTGTTGACTAATGATAGTGTTTTTTAAACTTATGTTAAAGGTTACAATACATTATGATATTTACTTATGATATTTATTCAATTTGTATTATTATTGTATTAGCAATTCTAAAAAAATAAATTGTATTAGTAATTCTAATATGATCTGCTCAGCCCTACTGGACTTGTTACAGAGAATACAAAACTATTACAAGCCATAGAAGCCAAGATCACACTAGAAGATCTCATAATTAGTATTTCTAATCTTCTCAATAATCCAATCTTCCACAGACTCCATGTCCATATCCTCAACATAATTACAATGAAGGAAGAAATTCAAGCAATCATGATGGATAGGCAATAGAGGCCGAGATCACACTAGAAGATCTCATCATTAGTATCTTTTATCTTCTCAACAATCCAATCTTCCACGGACTCTACTTCCGTATCGTTAACATAATTACAATGAAGGAAGAAATTCAAACAGTCACAGATTGTTTCTTTATAATCTCTTTGGGAGGCTTTTATTGTTCTTTCAGAATCAAATCGGCCATACCGAGTGCTTCAATAACGTAGGTTGCTTAAGATGTCCAAGAGATCTTGTCGTGCTTTTATAATACATTGTATAAGTCTTTCTCTCTCTGCTATCTTCTTAGTCTCCTCCCTCTCTGTCCACCTTTGTGCATCGAATTCCTCTATCTCTATCCGTGTCAGTGGAGAGCCTTATCGAATTCTTGCATCTCTCCTTGTTTCTTGGTCAGCAACCCATTGTTTGAGACTGTCTATTCTAGACTCCACATCTCTGATGATGCCAAGGACATCCATGGTGGGTGGAAAGATGATAAATCAAGAGTGATAAACAAAGAATGTGCTTGTAGAAGGACTAGGATGGACAAAAGAAGGGAGTCTAATTATATTATTATTGTCTTTAATCACTTTATTTCATAGATTTATACCAATCTATCATCTCATGTGTCTCTCACATTTACGGTCTTTTATTTTTTACTTCACTCAATGGACAACTCACCTCTCTAAATTTATTAAATCCATTTTACTTTTTTGGAAGTCTAACTTATTATATACAATAAATATCTTATGATGAGAATCTAATAATTATATCATTCTTGTGTTCCATCACTTTATTTTATAGATTTCAATGTACTCAAAATCTATCATCTCACATGTCTCGCAATACGGTCTTGCATCAGCAAGTCTAACTTATTATATTAAAAAAATATCTCATGATGAGATTCTAATAATTATATCATTCTTGTGTTCCATCATTTTATTTTATAGATTTTAATGTACTAATCACTATCTTACATGTCTCGCATTATGGTCTTGCATCCCATCATTTTATTTTATAGATTTCAATGTACTCACTGTCTTACATGTCTCACATGTCTCGCATCATGGTCTTGCATCTATTACTTCAAATAATCTAGTCATCTCAGCGTCTACCAATTCTTTATTCTAAATCTTTCATCTCACATTATAAGTCTACAGTTCTATAAATCCCTTAGTAGTCATTCATCTTCTATATCTCGCCCGCAACAAACACTTCTTCCACTTTGCTCTTCTTTCTTTACTCCTCTCCTCAAGCTTGCTCCTTCCATCTTGCCTGCAGCCTTACCTCCTCTCCTCAAGCATACTCCTTTCATCTTGCCTTACCTCCTCTAGTTACCTTCCTCGCTCTCGTTACCTACTTCCTCTCATTTTTAGGCATATTTTTAAGGTAGTCGATTCCATCAAGCAAGCCATTAGCAGCATCAAAGTATGGATTGCCGAGAACCAGGGAAAGAGAGAGGAGAGAAAGTGAAATCCAGCTCCATTAACCCAGTAAGAGAAGGATGACTTTGCTTGTCAAAAGGGCTTAGAGAAGGAAGAGAAAAGAAAAATAAGTATGGCTACTAGTGAAATAGATAAATTGCAGTCATATAGGAGAGAGCTGATAGACTTTCAAAGTGAGATATCTTCACAGGTGGCTCGTTATGGAAGATTTCCACCCCAGGAAGTGCAAGCCATTTAGAATAAACAAAGTGTTATGCATGAGAAAATTCATCAATCCTTACTTCTCTTCTATAATTTTAACTACATCGATGAGGATGAGATGAGCTCAACTCTTGAATGGGTTGAATTTAGGCTAGAGTCTTGAAAATAGATTTGCCTTCCAGTGAGAGGCTTATTGTAACTTTTGGTGTTTTTCAACACCTTTATAAATATTGTGAGAGTTTGCTACTTCCACTTGTAACTTTTGAAAGTGTTTCCTAAACACTATTATAAATATTAAGAGAGTTTACAATTACTAAATCTTATTTTATTGTGTAACTTATCTCAGGCTTATTGTAACTTTTGGTGTTTGTCAACACGTTTATAAATATGGTGAGAGTTTCTTTAATACTGTAACTTTTGAAGGTGTTTATTAACACCATTAAATATTAAGAGAGTTTACAACTAGTGAATCTTATTTTTTCATGTAACTTATCTAGGCTGCATTAAATTTTATAATTTTAGTTTCATCTCCTTTAAAAATATATTTAAAAATGCTTGTTTTTATGTTTTTATATGTGCTTTGCTGCTAACATGTCTCAGAGATCATCATGATATCATGAAACTAGAAGGTTGACTCATGGTTTATATAACCCGGGTTAGTTTCACCCATGGTTAACTTGATAAGAGTGAACTAACCCAACTAAGAGCTAATCCAGGGTTAACTATACCTGGTTAGTCTGACCCAACCTGCCACGTGTTACACACAGGGGAGGATAAGATAAGTGCCATGTGGTGGTGTGGAGACCAACCCATATGTGTGGTCATAACTAATAAGGTGCCCAAGGATAACATGACGGAATCTAGAAAGGTTTTGTCATTGGAATTCTATCCATGTCTAGTTGTCAGAGATCGCAGCAGGTTGTAGTGCCCACCTGTGTGGTCAAAGATGCCTATCTGTAGTGTGTGGAGCTCGTGCATGTCGCTTTGCTATCATGTAGGTGGCTGGCTCGTAGAGAGCACTCAGGGGATCACTCATCATGTGTAACCCTATCATGTGAGTTCAACAGAAGGTTATTTTTAATTCCCAATTCTACAAAAATTAATTTACATAAGGGAGTATTTTAAGTAATTTTAGAAAAAATTTACAGATTTGTATAGGAAAAGGGTACATTTTATTAAGAAAAAATCTATAGATAAGGGAGTTAACATATAGGCATTGAACGCATGTGATATAGAGGGTTTATACATAGTGACCCCCCCCCGAGAGAGAGCGGAGGATGGAGATGGTGCTGAAGGTCCATGGATGTTAGCCACTTTAGAGCTTGATGTCGAGCTATAGATGTTGTAGAGAAGCTGCCATGGCTGAGTAGATGCTGTAGAGGAGGCCTTAGTCACTTTGTCATCCAAGATGTCATTGAAGGAAGGAAACCAAGGCATTGCATGCTTTCATGGGGTGCTGTGGGATGCAGAGGAGGCAGTTGCGGTTCGTTGAGTCGACTGAGATTGTGTAGAGCGCATTGGAGCCAAACTTGGAAAGTTTGCTGGTCATGAGGCTTCATGTAAGCCATGAGTCTGAGCTTGTGGACGAATGTCCCAGTCAAGGCTGTAGAGGGAGCGTTGGGCTATTGTTCGATAATGCAGACAATGGTAGTCGCCAGGTGAAGCCATCATTTGGAAGGAGTAGTCATGCATATGAGAACTGTTTGCATATGAGAACCATTTTCTGCACAATTTCTATGTATCCACATCGAGAATTGTCTTCAGTCGGCTACCTCACTCTCACCTCAAAACATGCTCCCAGCACTCCTATCACCAGGATGCGTAGAAGAGTAGCACATTGGTCATGATGGAGGTCGTGAGTTATTGAAGACTTGGAGCCTCGTGATGCTGAAGCCTTGGATGAAGATACTGGTGGAGTCACCTAAGGCACTACCTAGTGTGTGGAGGCCATGTAGATTTGTTGGTCGGAGGATCTTGTGTCATAGAGGAGTTAGTTGTTGGTTGAGGCTACCCGTGATGCTTTGGACGTTGGACTGCCCGTTTGGTGCTAGTCTCGCATGGAGGGCTTTGCTTCTTGGAGCTTTATAGTGTATGTTCACTGGAGACAGTAGATAATAGGCCATCACAAGGCTGATATGTGCTTGGTCAATGCAACCCTTGAAGTTATGCTTGCTATGAGTCATAGAATATGCCAAGGGCTATTGGAGTAGAGAGCCTTACACAACAACACAAAGCAACTATAGACGCGGTTGGTAGATGCGCAAAATAGCGGGCGCATCTATAGGCATTGCTCTAGTAGAGAAATTATGGGCGCGTCTATTAGCGCAGCTAAATGCTCGTCTATTTTCGCATCAATCACCGCGTTTATTTACGCATTAGACCTGATAAAATACGGGCCTGTCTAACATCCCGTTTATTAGCGCGTCTATTTGAGCGTGTATTTGTGCGTTTATTTGTTCGTTTACACTGAGAATCAGACGCGCATTTAGACGCGTTGTTAGACGCGCTCCAGAGAATACAAAAAGTGAGATTTTGGTGTACATCATTGCTTTCCAAACATTGCCCATGATTACCAAAGCACATAATTTTTTGCAAGCCCACATATACAAGAATTAAGGGAAATGAGGAGAATGAGACAATATGTAAAATAGTTTTGCCAATATCAATTGTGGGGCTACGGTTCAATTTCATCCTCAATGAGATCAACCCTTGCCAAACTATCTACTTCAAAATCCAAACAAGTGTTTAGATCTACAAATACATTCAACCCACTACTACTTGTGCCACTCATGTGCTATCGAAATCAAGATCTCCAATGGTAGGCTCATCCTCACGGGTAATGCCGGCCTCAATATCTATATCTCCTATCTCATGATCATCCTCCTCTCTTGTATCACGGTCATCATCACGTCCATGGCCATGATCATCCTCCATACGCTCCATATTAGTAAATGTACTATACATCACTTTGGAACGTGCATAATAGGTATGACATGCCACCACCTATTATTATCCACCATTGGTTGATAGACAACCTAATTCAAACACAAATACAATCATGTTACTTTCCTTGCATCAAATATTTAAAAGCGAGTATTTTTATGTGTGTGCACAGTACCTATTCACATTGTTGCAGTAGTATTAGTGTGTCCTTCCTACTTTGTCAAAACTTTGTGGAGTCAATAGTTACAAAGCCACTTGCATGGCGTTTGATTGTTGCATTAGGGCCTCTTTCCACCACGTCCTTAAACCACTTTACATCCAAAACATACACAAAGAAGCATCGAAAGTCAAGCATAATGATATCTTGGATTATGCCACAATAATCATCCATGACTCCATTGGCTCCCTCAAAGCTAGCAATTACGCCGCAATCTTGTGTGTTTCTCTTATCATCAATCCGTTGTGTTCGAAAATGCTTGCCCTCACACCATATAGCATTGAACATAGTGCACTACACCAAGAAAAAATCAATTAAATAAGCAATCTAAATTATAAAAACCTCCTAACTTATGCATAACATTCTATATACCGACCTTGCTCATGCATCCCCTAGCATACTCCCATTCTTCCATTGTCATATGCATCCCCTCATCTTTCTCTGCTTTCTCCATTTCATCAAGTAGCCAATCCACATGAATATCCTTTGGAAGTGCTCTTAGACGCTGAGGGTATGGCACACGAGATTCGTGGTGTGTACGAAAGAGGGCCCTTTCTTCTTGTCTTCTTGCCTTTGCATCCTCGTATCTTGTCACCCATCTTTTCATCACATCACTATTAAGCACGCAAAAGAGGTTGATACTATTACGCAACTCTATGTCTATTACTTTGTTGCGTCCTTTTCCTTGAGGCACAATAGAGGTCATCCTTAGGTCTTCATCATCTCTCCATAGTCGTGGGAGAGAGCTATCCACATCAACAAGAAACTCAGAAATATATACAAGTGACTCTTGTACCAACCAACCCTCGGCCATGCTACCTTCGGGTCTTGCATTTTGTCTCACGAAGCCCTTCAAGGTCTTCATGAAGCGCTCGAGGAAGAACAACCATCGTGCATGTATAGTACCGCATATAGCAATCTCATCCACCAAATGCACTATGAGATGTAGTTGGCTTGTGAGAATAGAACGTGGAAATGTCTCCTCCACTAAACAAACCGCCTCCACTGACATAACTCGAGCATTCTCAAGCGTAGTGGGATCTATTTCCTTTGAGCTCACATACCTCACAAGCTCGCCCATCTTGTAAATACAATCTTTCACGTCCTTTGATGCACTACGTGAAATGCTAGTAGGTAGTATGAACTGAACCCGCGAGGAGGTGGTTGATTAGTTGCTTATAGCTATTCACTCACAAATTTGAAAGGAAAAAGATATTATGCATATAAAATACTTACTTGGAGCATCTTGTGCCAATCATGAGATTTCAAGCCATATAATTGCTCTACACCTCTTTTCTTACTCTTTGTAAAGGCTCCCTTCAAACACCTCATGCATCCAGTGGGAGTACGAATTGGGAGTACGAATTGTAGTAATAGCGTGCTTCACCATCACCATCTCTAGCTTTGATAACATCCACGGTGCACGAGGTAAAAAAACACGCCCATTTGGTCTCTCTTGAGGCCAAGCTTCACGCATCCTCCCTGTGGTACGTAGATCCTCCCTTATGCCTGCCGAATCTCGTGTCCCATTCAAATGCTCCCAAATGGTAGATGCCACATTCTTAAAGATATGCATGGGATTGAGCAGGTGATTGATCTTGAGGTGGGACCAATATGGTAAACGATAAAAGATGGAGTATCTAAACAAAATAAAGTGTTAGCGTGCAATCCTCACTTTCAACCAATATAGCCAATCTTTACTTCCAGCCAATAGTTACAAATCCTTACCGGCTCATGCCAAGTGGTGGAGGAGTCGTCGAACCGTCCCAAATTCTCATCCAATCTCCCGCGGTGAGTGATTGTGGGAGGACTTCATTCCAAGGGGCAACATATCTAGGATGATCAGGTGGGAGAAATCGATGGTGATTCTCATAGATGACCTTATTCAATGCGTCTGCCCGTGAGGCAACTAGCGAAGGACCACAAACAGGACATGCATGGTAACCCGATGTAGTGAGACCTGAAACAATAGATGCAATTAAGAGTGGAAGGTGGGTTTAGGGTGCCACGTCCTTGCCTATTCATAATTTAAAAATGCAATGCTTACCTGAACACTCGCCATAGCCTGGGAAGTCATGCATCGTCCACATCAAGACTGCTTTGCAGTTGAAGTCTCGTGATGAGGGAGGCCTGCTCACATCATGCACCTCGATACCTCTCCAAAGTATCTCTAGCTCAGGGGGGTTTTTGTTCTTAAGAAATCCGATAAAGTGAAACAAATCCTCACCTCCCCCCCCCCCCCCCTCTCTCTCTCTCTCTCTCTCTCTCTCTCTCTCTCTCTCTCTCTCTCTCTCTACGTCTCACACACACACACACATGCATGCACATGCACACGCACACGCACACGCACATGCACATGCACACGCACACGCGCACACACACACATTTTTCTCAAAAAGAATTTTCTCTCACACACGCATTAAAGATTTTTTTTAAAGAGATATATTCTAAATATTTGAGAATTTCTAATGATAATTAAGATTTAAAATTTTCGTACAACCAACCCCCTAGGTATGGGACTATCCTTCTTTAATTTCTCATTAAAAAATATTTCCCCCCCTCTCCCTCTCCTTTTTCTTTACCTAATAATTCCTCTTTTTTTTAATTGTGTTAGATTTATCCTAAAAAACCCCCTAGTACCCATTTATAATTTCTTTATTTGACTCTTTATATGATATATATATGTGTATTATCTTATTTAGTTGTTTTTATTATTTACTTTTAAAACCCTCATTTTTTTACCCTCTTTTTCTACACCTTCTCTTCCCCCAATTAATCACCCCTAACTAATCCCTCTTTGATTTTCTCCCCCTCATTAATTTGTTCATTTATTTATTAGGAAAAACCATTCTCAATTGGGCAACCCCCTTTTTTTTCCCCCCCCTTTGCCCCAAAACCCTCATGAAACCCCCTTTATTTGCCCCTTTAAACACCCCCTTATTTGTCACTTTTTAAGAAAGACCCTCTAATATATTAAGACTACCCCCTAGTAACCTAAACTTCCCACTTTTCTAAACTAATCCTAACCGTTCTTGTCTAACTCCAACCTACCCCTACCCATGATCCTACATTACCTACCCCTATCCTTGCTTTACAAGCATGCTCCCTACTTTAACTCCTACATGAGAAACACCTTGCACGTTCAATGCCTCTACTCTAAATAGTGTGTGTTCGCTCCTTTAGATCATTCCAACCCCTAACTCTCAGTTCTTGCATCACCCACGATTCTTGGCGGTTTCTCCTTTCCCTTGTTCTCCCAGCTGTCACCTTATACAAAGCTCTCTGGCTGTCTCCTAGCTCATGCATTACTCACTGGTGTACCTTACTCCTCTACCTTAGCCCTTCGTCTTGTGGCTAACACTCAACTCCTTACGTGTACGGAAGTGCTCACTACGAGCAGGGGTTCTTTCGGAGTCTCTACTTGCAGATAGCATAGAGCATAAAACATTTTCATGCTACAGGTTTTGGTCATTATCCTCACCTTATAGTTTATTTTGCCACCCTTTCTTTGTCACTCCCTTTTCTCTATGTTTTTACCGTGAAGCTGCTTTGTGCCACCCATTTACTTACCCGTTGTCTACTTACTTGCACAATCTCTTCTAATAGTCCTCGTAGCCTACAAGCTTTAAGATATCTATCTATATCTATTCTAATTGAGGTTGTTCTCATAAGCAGGTACATAAGATAGCTCCGCTTGGTGCCACAGACGCCTCACAAGTATTCACATACTATTGCCTTGATCACCTTCCATTTCCATTTATAGTGCCCTTAGTTGATAGCTGGTCGCCTATTTTTTTTGCTAACCTTGGCCTCTTAAACTACTTGTTGGTAGTTCGCCTCACTACGTCGAGCCCTTGTTTCACTTCTGACCTTCATGCACTTTTTCGCCTCATGACTCCTACCCCTGTGCGTTATGCTTCTCTTTGCCTTGTTTAGTTGCTCAGCACTGTCTTGACGCTTGGAAGTTGTCTGGTTCCTTGATGCGTGCAACCAACTTGCCTTGTTCTCTTGCACTTCTTACGTCAGTATGTGTGTGTTTAGCCTTTTTATTTCAGAGCTACTTTGTTTATTTATATATAATTATAATTATAAGTATAAGAGTTTCACTTTTTAACTATAGCCTTTTCCTTCGTAATTTAGTGGCTTTTTTTAAGAGCTCTTTATATATATATATATATATATATATATATATAAACTTTACTTAGTTCCTTATCCTCTTCTGTCTTCCTCCTTTTTAAAATATATTAGCAGGCTCCCTTATTTCCTTATCTATTTCCCCCCTCCATGTACCCCCTTGGAGCTTTATTCATTCAATTCATTCATTTGATTTATTTAAATCTCCCCTAATAATAAATTAATTCATCCAAATTAATTTATTGCGTAAAAGTTTCACTTATTAAAATGTGTGGTACAATTTTCCTTTATTAAGGGTGTGGATACCCCCCTTGATTGATTGATTTTTTCAATTAATGATGGGTGTGGACTACCCCCCAAGTTTAATGAGTTGGCTACTCAAGTCAGAGCACACTCTCAATTTTGGGACAATGAGCACCCCCATTCCTTTACTAATATTTTCATGCATTGCCTCACTCTGGGGCATGCATTACCCCCCTTAGGAGTTAAGGGGGGAAATCTACCCACATCATGAGTACATCAAGGTTTATTGAGAGTGTCACAACAACAAGCATTAACACAATAGACTTTCAATAAGGTTTTGAACACAAGCTTGAGTCGAATCCTTTTCTTTGTAAAGAGTATGAATGATCCCTCTTGGTAGGGAGCTTAAGCTTTTGGTGCATGCAAAATTAGCCCTCCCTATTTCATTAAATTTCATAGCTAGTGAAGCAGATCTTCTAGGCCAATATTCAACTGTGCGTTTGCATGTATTACATGGAACTCTGTGGGGTCAAGGGAACAATAAAATTAAGATTCTTAGTTAGTTCTAGTTATAAGTTAGTTCTAGTTATGGTTATGTTGTTAGTTATGTTGTAGTTGTAATTATGCCATTAGCTCTAGTGCTAGTTAGATGTAGAACTAGTTAGTTAGTTAAATTAGTTTGTTAGTTAGTAAAATTGGCTCGTTAGCTAGTTAGGTCTAGCACTAGTCAAATGTAGAACTAGTTAGCTAGTTCTAGAACTAGTTACCTAATTCTTTGTAACCCTAATTTAGTTGGCCATGGACCAATTTGCGGCTTTCATTGGGTGAAAACCCCAAATTGGCCCATGGCCATCTATTCCATCGTTTGTTCCAACGTCTACATGTCGATTTGCCATCGAAAGCTTTGATTCGCAGAATTGTAATACTTGCAAGAAAGGAATATTACACAAACATTCAACCACGTAAAAGCATGAGTAAGGTCACATTGCTCAAAATATGAATAGTAGCTAATTTCTGGCATCATGATTTACTCTGTTGCACTCAAATGTTTGCTAATATTAATTGTAGTTTGCAAGGGGCTTCACATGGATTGCAATTTTAGAATTGAGGGCTTAGAAACTGTATAGAGTGTTTTCAAAAGTATGAACATGAATTCGGAGGTTGGATTAGCAAAATAGGGTGTGTGCTAAGAATTTCCTATAAGATAATGAAGGAGAAGCTTAAAGGATTTTTTTCATAAACATCAAAGAAGGGCATTGATGTGGGGCATGAAACAGATGAAGGGAGAGAATATACTCACAAAGGGGCTAAAAGCACAGGAGACAAAGAAAGAACAATAGAGTTATTGATTGAGCAATGAGTTGCGAGAGGGTCCAACGAGAAGAACCTAAAGGAGAAGCCTTACCTTGATAATTTTGTAATGCATTTTGTCTTGCAGGCAAAGGGATCCATGAGGTCATAGAGGTAGATCATGTTGCAAATGGCAAATGTTGGGTTGGCTGTGTCGAGGAGCTAGAGAATGGATGTGACAAGGTTGGAGAGGTCAAATTGGCAACAAAGGTAGAGAAAATGGCTTGCGTGGGTCTATACTAAGTAGCACCTCTTATGTGCTAACAAAATTAACCTTCTCTATGTGAGGGTGATGGAGTAGCCAAATGAGGAGGTGAAGGGTGGAGGGAGCTAGCATGAAGAGAGGGGGTGAGGGAGTAGCCGCATGAGGAGGGGTGTGTGTGTGTGTGTGTGTGTTTTAAATAAAAACCCTTTTAACAACACGACACACGAAGCTCAAATAAGGGTGGATAAAAAATTATTTATTACAGGATTGTTCATAAAACCAAAAGTTGGTACAAAAGTGTAAAAAATAGTAACACTGGTGTAGTCCTGATAAGCATCTCATTTACTGAAGAGGAGAATCTGCATACCTGTCACCATCCAACAAGAAAACATGATAAGGACTAGGTTAACTTAAGTTGGGAAGAAAGGTGTCATAAACACTCCTCCCTTATTATCGGGGTCACAATAAATTAGAAGCTTAGCCATAAACTTAACCAGCCAGATGTAAAAAATTAGGTGAAAAAAATATGGGTTTGTTCAAGTGTGGCTTGGGTCGAGGTATATGGTTAGGTGTAGAACTATGTAGGAAAAAAAACTTATAAACAATGAGAAAATGGAGGGTAAGAACAATTACTTAGGGCAATCAATAAGGGGAAAAAATTAATTGGGATATTCCAAGGGGAGAATGAGGTGAACAAAGTTTAGAGGGGCCCTTGGAAGACAAAGGGCCAGTTACACAGACTACTCACACGATTTAAAGTATGCCCAAATTATGTACATACCATTGGACTCATAAGCAAAGTAGCTAGCATCAGTTTGTGGAGATTAGGATCTTCTAGAAGCATGTAGAGTACAAGAATATACATACAAAGTTAAAATATAATTAATGTAGAGAGAAGAAGTTTAAAAAGAGAGAGTAGATCATGAGTATGTAACCAAGTTAACAGTCGCCCAATGCCCAATATGAAAGGGGGAATTATAAAGAGAATAGAGGGGGCATTTGCAGGAATTTAAGGGTAAGGAGGGAAAGAAAGATCAAGGGCAGAAGCTAGAAATATGTAGAAAATAGGGGGGGGGAATAGAACTAGATATATAAGTTAGGATTATAAAGGGGGTTTGTTTAGAAAGGAGAAAGAGTGGTGTTTTAAAGGCAATAAACAAAAAAGGAAAAAGGAAAAGGGAAAACAAAAAGGGGGGAAAGAGAAAAGTTGGGGGGGTTTAAGAGAAATGATGTGAGTGGGGAAAAGACATAGTAAAGGACCTTTAGGGTCCAAGCTCATAAAGGAGAGTCGCTAGTCATGGGTCGAGGCGAATAATGGACTAGCACTGCCAAAGTCAAATCTTTGAGCCATTCTCTAGAGTCTAGACTTCATGTAAGATAGCCATGACCTGTGAGAACTTGCAGGAGGAGGTAGGATGCTAGACAGTCGTAGGCTATAGCAGAGAGGGACGGAGGGGCAAAAAAGCACGTATGCTACAACAGATTGAAGAATAGGAGGAGGATCATACTAGCCTACTAGGTCAGCGCATGAGGATGATGGAGACGGGGGGCAGACAACCACTGAGCAGCGATGGCTGTGGGCAGTGAGTGGAGGGCTATGCTAAAAAGAGGAGGGGTACTTAGAGGAGAGCAAGTGCGTGCACATTGATTAGTTAGTAGTATCTAATGCAACGGAAGTAGAAGAGAGTATGTGAGGATGTACCAGAATGCGAGGGGTATAAATAGCCATAGTAGTTGGGGGCTTGGGGTCAGTGTCGCCAAGGGTCAGGTGATGAAAGCAATGTGCAAAACGAGGCAAGTTTTTTTGGGAGGGAGATCTGGTTGGCGAAGGATTAATAAATAATCAATGTTTTAGGCAGGGACGTTTTAGTCAGAGGGGTTTAGTCGTAGGCTAGGACAAATTATTAGGATAAAAACCAAGGTAAATACGGGTGAAATTTTATTAGGAGAAAAATATTAGTCGTTTTGGGAAGGCGGGTGAGTATGAAAATGCGGGTCGATGGGAAAGGCGAGTGTGTACAAAATGCGAGTGGGGGGAAAGGTTAAATCACGAGACTTCTAAGAGAAGGGACTTAAGGTCATAAATGCAGGGAGGGGGACTTTCTTAAGGTTAGGACACTAAGATATATATAGTTTACTTGAGCTTAATGAGGTTAGGGAACTATGAATTTTATTATGATATTATAGTTAATTAGGTAGAGTTAGTAAAAAACTAGGATATTTAGAATGCAAGAATTAAGCGTAAGTATATATATATATATATATATATAAGGTAGACTAGGATATAGCCGGAGTCATTAAAAACAAAAAATAGATTAAAGAAATAGGGTCTAGAAGAAAAGATTGGAAAAAGAAGAAGGGAAGGACATAATGCTAAACAAATAAATTAAAGAAAATTAAAAGGAATAAATGAAGACTTAAAATTTTATTTTAAAGAAAACTAAAAAGCAAAATTGAAGCAAAATTAAGGAATATTATAAAATAAAATTAAAAAAAACCAAAGAGAGAGACAGAAAGAGAGAGAGAGAGAGAGAGAGAGAAGCGAGATAGAGAGAGACAGGGAGGATAGGGTCTGGACCAATAGAGAGGAATGTGAAGAAGAGTGTGTGTGTGTGTGTGTGTGTGTGTGTGTGTGTGTGTGTGAGAGAGAGAGAGAGAGAGAGAGAGAGAGAGAAAAGGGGGCCAAGGACTTAAACAAAAGAGAGGAAGGTGTAGGAAGTGTGTGTGTGTGTGTGTGTGTGTGTTTAGATTTAATAATCCCATCAATAAATGAACCATACAATTAATTCAATCATTTGGATAATTATAAAAATATGCATATGAGAAATGGATTGAAATTCTTTAAGAAAACTAAATTGAAATAACTTTTGACAAAATTGTAAGCCAAAAAATTGGTATGGAAGACAAGAGAAATGGCAATAGAATTTTTCTTTATATTGAGTTTACAAACTTAAGAAAAGAATCAGTACAACAGTGTCAAATCCATCAGGTAGTCCAAGCTCTAAGGTCAAGGTCTACTTCTGCCACCATCCAAACCAACCAGTTGTTAGAACAATGAAGTTGAATTTGGGTAGACAGGTAATGCATGTATCCCCTGGCTTCTTATCACTTTACCAAAGATCTTGAAGAAACCTTTTGGATTTCTTTGACAAAATGAAATTAAGCAAAAAAGGCCAAGGTTTACATTTTCATGCTAAAAATAATTGAAAATATAGTTCTAGAGGCTAATAAATAGAAGTGAGGGTGAAAAGGGGTTTAGCCAACAAAAAATCACTACCAATACCTTAAGTAAATAAGGGCAAAAATGAAAAGGGGAAATAAACTCCCTTGTAAAAAATCCTAACTTTGTAATCCAAGCAAATAACTTTGACAAGGAATTAAATGAGGAAAAGATAAAAGCAATTAGGTTGACAAGAATTAGATACATGTAGAAAAGATAAAAGATGTATACCATACCATGATGGAATTAGCTACAAGAATGATGGAATTAGACCATACCATGATGGAATTAGCTCATTTCACCATAAATTTTAATAAGAACTCAAAAGTAGGGTGATTCCATCAAATTTAGGATAAGAGTAATCACACTAATCCATCTAATGTAATTAGGCTCAATGGCATTAATGCTACTGAAGAAAAATCACCCTAGCTACAAGTATGATGGAAAAAAACTTTAAATAAGTATTTGATAAGATTACAAGAAAAGGGAAAATTATTTCTTTTGACGTATTGCTTATTAAGCTAATGTATAACTCAAAATAAAAGTAAAAAATGATATAAATGTTCTTATAAGAGCCCATTAAAAGGCAACAATAATATAAATGTCCCTATATTTATGAGACCATCACCAAGTATAAAGCTTTATAAGGGAAACTAATACCTAGCAAAAAAGGGGACTTAAGGAGAAGTGTACATAAGTGCCACTAGGATAACTTTAATAAGTTCTAATCAACAGTATTACAAAAAGGATGATATTAATTTTTACAAAATGAACTGAAAAGAAAGAAAAGAAAAAATGAAACGAAAGAAAACAAAGGAGAGAAGGCAATGAACGTAAGGTCCAAGCATGAAAATAGAGCTTGCAACTTTCATAGAGAATGTTAGTCAACCATACAATTGACTAGGGTAAATAAAACATGTGTACGTGGTACGAAACCAAGTAAGCAAAGTGTAACGCTATGCCAAGAAGATGACCATGTCCCTACAACCCAATTCGATCACAACGGAGTTGTAATCTAGCTCCCACAAGTAACACACTTACGAAAAAAGACCAAACCACCTGTAAATAGACTAAGGCAAAGATGAGGCTCTCAGCCAACCAAGCATGAGGCAGGAACTACAAGTGAAGAGTAACAATGCTTTGGGCAACATCGTAAGCCTCTTCAATGCACTCTACAAGCATCAAGCTAGTAACCAAAAAGAAAGCGAGAAACTATAAGAAGATTGTGCCATGCAAGTCCGTCATAACTGTGCCAATATCGAGGTAAGAAGGGGGATAGAAAGACTAGGGACGATCACAATGGAACAACTAACCAACAATATCGAGGTAAGGGAATCGAATGGCTAAGAAATGATCACAAACACATGCTAGTCGCAAGCAAAATGAGAGGTGACTAACTTATAACAAATAACGACAGTGAGGTAGTTCCATGAATTTCTGACCAAGCAAAAAGAGTGATGGGCAATGGAGGAAAGAAAGAGAGCGAAGGGCAGTGAAGGTGGGGAGTAAGAGTTGTTTAGACAGTGCGACAACTGAGCGTGCCATGCTTGAGGAAGAAAGTGAACACTAGATAAGCCGCTACCTCACAACGTAGGGAATGGAGTAAAACAAGCCAGCTGTGGCAAGAAGACCTTGAACAAAAAGGTGAAACATAAAGGATAACTAGGTGAGTAGCTGCCTATGTAACTATAGTGAAGCCAAAACTTGTAGTAAGGATATGGGACATGAAGGAAGGAATGGCAACTAAATAGAAGGAACATGAAGGCGTGGCTGTGAATAAATAGAAGGAACATGAAGCAAGGAACGACGAATATAAAGAAGGTTAAGTCGTTAAGAAATGGCGACGTGTTGGCGATGGCATAAATGCAATCAAAGAATCGGAAGGTCGATTGTTTTATGCAACCAAGAAGAATAAATTTGCAAGTAGCCTCTCATTTTATGAAACCAAGAAGAATAATTTTGGAAAATAAACCGAAAGGTAGATCTAATAAAGGGGAGGTGGGGGAAATATATATATAAGTAAATAAATTGAGGGGAATTTAAGCTAAGTTAATAAAAAGTAAATTAATTATAAAGCTATGTGTGTGTGTGTGTGGAAGATTACTATGTTAGGTTCCCCATTTTGTCACCCGTATAGACCGCCATAGGTAGTATTTACCCACCAAGGGCCCGTATGCCATAGAAATGGAAAATCTATGTGTGTGTGTGTGTGTGTGTGTGTGTGTGTGTGTGAGAGAGAGAGAGAGAGAGAGAGAGAGAGCACTTTTAGGCTAGAGTTAGAGAGGGCATATATATATATATATATATATGGATAGATAGATAGATAGATATGTTTACGTACACACACACACACACAACCCCTTCCTCCCTTTTGTTTAACCCTGGCTCCCTTATCTTCCTACCTACAACCCCCTCCTCCCCCCCCCACCATTTTCCTTTAATTCTCCCTCTTCCCTTTTTCTCTCTCATTTTCCTTAAATTTCCCCTATTTCCTTCTTTAATTTATTATTATTTTGGCTACCCTTACTTTCCCTTTTTTTACCCTGACTTATTATCCTACCTTTAATAATATCCCCCTCCTTGCATTTTCTACCCGCCTGCTATTTTACGCCCGTCCCGCATTTCCCATCAGCACACATTCACATACTCTAAACCGCCCAGTTGACCCGCCTCCCAAACCCACATACTCCCTAACTATCTACTTTATCCCAACTACCTGCACGCCAACCTATACAAGGACGCTCTAGCTCCATTTTCTCCATCTAAATCCCGTCGCCTCTACCCCGCATTCTGACCCCTTCTCATGCTCTACCCTCTAAATTCTCCCTTCCCCTTTCTTTATTTCTTTAATTATCCACCTGTCCTTTACTTCTTCTCTCTCACCTATTACATTCTATTTATTTTTTCCAATACTTTTTTACCTATGACTCTAATTAGGCTAAAGCCTTTTTTTTTAAATTATTATTATTATTTTTTCTAATACCTAATGTAATACTCTAATCACCCCATCTCCCATAGTTCAAAGTTTTGTTTTAATTATAAAGTTCATTTCCATGGTTTTAATGCTTGTTTTTACACTTCTAATCCCTTATTCATTCTTTTTTCCTTTTCCTTTTTTTTCAATTCCACTCACCTTACCACATCTTCCCTCCCATTCCTCACTAAATACTCTCACTCATTTGTACCGCTTTTCAAATAAGTTTTTTCAAATTCTCAAAACCTCATTGCTTCCAAACTCTCTCCCCCCTAACCTTATCCTTAAAATCCAATTTTTTTTCCTTTTCTTCCTTTTTAAATAAAATGCCTCTTCTTCAACCCCCCTCTCCCCTCTTTTTAACTAATTTCCAAATTTTTTCGATAACACCCTCCTTCCTTTAAATTCCCATGATTATTTTATTCATAATCCATTTTATATATTTAAGTGCTCTCCTATTAATCTTTGAGTAATTAAATGCTCCCATTGATCTCCTTTTTAGATTTTCTCCCAATATTTTCCTAAAGTTTATTCACAAGCTCTCACTAGTTTGATTAGTTTGAGGCTAAGCATTAATTTTTGTTGTGACCCCGATAATAAGGGAGGAGTGTTTATGACACCTGTCTTCCCAACTAAAGCTAAAGATGGTTCTTACCATTTTTCTTGTTGGATGGTGGCAGGTATGCACATTCTCCTCTTCAATGAAAAAAGATGCTTAAGCGCCAAGACCTCACCAGCTTTAATTTTTTGCAAAAATATTTTTTACTAAATCATTGTTGGCAAACTCTTACATACATATATATGTTTACACACACACACACACTTTTTTTTGTGAAACTAGGAACATTATATTATGAAACGACCATTTTACAACAGGGTAGTGCTCCAGAAAAGAGCCAATGCCCTATCCATCAGAAACAGTAAAAGAAAAGCTCAATGCAAGAGACATCCAAATCCTCCTCATGTAAGGTATCATATAAGGACTGCCGCAATGAGGCCCAAAAGAACTCATAAGGGTGATGAAGAGATGATTTCAGAAATGCATGATTTCGCTGAAGCCAGAGGGTCCACAACACCCAGTATCTGATCCAATGGAAGAAAAGAGAGTACTGGGACAAAGAAGCTAGCAATCTGCTAAACATCCAGAAAAACCTCGAGAACTTGTGTGCTGGAAATCTAAGAGATAAAAAATAGGAGATCCTGTCTAGAAGGTCTTTGGAATATGAACAAAACCATAATAAGTGCTGAATACTCTCAGAAGCATGATGACATCTTGGACAAAGAGGAGAGGCAATCCTCCTTTGAGCCCATTTCACTCCCACTGGAAAAATACCAACAATGCATCTCCAAAAAAATAGTCTCTGTTTAATGGCATTTTCAGCTTCCATATTAATTTCAATTTTGCTTTCCACCAAGATTTTGACTTATTCAGATGCCAAAGAGAATTGGCATGATGAGCAATCCATGGAGGAGGTAAAATCAATCTATAGGCGTGTATGGAAGTCAATAAATGCAAAGGTTGAGAGGATAAAGCCTGGATTTGAAGACTAAAGATGCCAATCCTGAAGCATGTCTCTTACTTCCAATGGTGGAATCGGAACAAAAGGGAGTAAGAGATCTGCAATAACTTTCCATATGGGTCTATGAATCCCAAGATTATATTGTTGACAAGCTACCGGAAAAGAGAGAATATGCCCCTGAATATCTACCACATCATCAATGAACCGAATGCCCAACTTGATGAGATTGTAAGCCTTGATTGGTTGTTGTAAAGCAAGAGGAGAGTAAAAAATAGCACTCCAGTGAAGGCTTTCCAGTCAAATAGATGAAGCTATAGAAGAAGGATGGGGAGACCATTTGATGTGAGAGAGCACCTACTTCCAATCCTAAATCAAGGCAGTAGAAAATGGACAACCAAGTATTTTACCTTGAAACTTGCCAAGTACTACTTCCCATGGATCAATGAGCCAATGCCCATAAGCATTTGTGCGCATTTTCCCACACAAAAATGCCAACATAATAGACCATGGCTGCTCTTACTGAAAAAAAGTCCTGAGCATAGTGACCTTTCTTGCCAACACATGAAATTTGATGTTTAGAATACTCAAACCTCCATGCATCTTTGGAGAGCAAAGCAAGTCCATTTTGAGCAACCTCAAAGCTTTTTTATGAAGCTTAGTTTTCTAAAAAATCTCCTTGGCTTGAGACATAAAAGAAGAGAGATCTCGAGATGACCAATGTAGTAAAGGCAGGTAAAACTAGACATAAGCCAAAACAATGGACTGGACAATCGAAGCCGAACATGCAAAGGCCAAGTGGAGATCTTCCAATATTCTAATTTGTCCTGAATTTCGTTGAATACCCAAGACGTTTGCTGCTTATTTTGCTGATTTTCCAGCCAATTGGATAACCCAAATGCCTTATTATGTGTGCTGAGGATGAATAATCTGACCTAGCCAAAGAAGAGCATGCTAGTCACAATACACACGCACATGCACACGCACGCATGCACACACATAAATATAAATAAATATCTTATAAACTCTATGTGTGTGTGCATGTGTGTGTGTATGTGTGCATGCGTGCGCGTTGGTATGTATATGTTCTTAGAACATTTTCTTAAATTTCCTTAAAGTTTAAGATTTATAAATGAAACTTTAAATTTTATTAAACGCAAAAGATGATCGCAACTTTGAGACCCAGCGGAGCAGGTCTCTATCCCATCGTAGACAGGTCAAGTTACTCGTCTTACTAAAGGCAACCAAAGATAGGGAGGCCACCAAATGGTTCCCATCCTGAAACGTGAATAACAATTCTAACACATACAATAGCACCCAAAATCAAATATGCACAGAAACTCATGAAAAGACAAGAGGCAATCACTAGGTACAATCTCCCCCCTCGAGGTGTGTGGCTCGTGATCCCACACCAAGAGTATTTATAATATTTCAATAAGAGCATGAGCCATTGATACAAAGTCACGTATTCATCTCTTGAACATTTATTTTCCATACTTTTCTCTGTCGTAGACAGGTCAAGTTACTCGTCTTACTAAAGGCAACCAAAGATAGGGAGGCCACCAAATGGTTCCCATACTCTATCCTGTCGTAGACAGGTCAAGTTACTCATCTTACTAAAGGCAACCAAAGATAGGGAGGCCACCAAATGGTTCCCATCCTGAAACGTGAATAACAATTCTAACACATACAATAGCACCCAAAATCAAATATGCACAGAAACTCATGAAAAGACAAGAGGCAATCACTAGGTACAATCTCCCCCCTCGAGGTGTGTGGCTCGTGATCCCACACCAAGAGTATTTATAATATTTCAATAAGAGCATGAGCCATTGATACAAAGTCACGTATTCATCTCTTGAACATTTATTTTCCATACTTTTCTCTGTCGTAGACAGGTCAAGTTACTCGTCTTACTAAAGGCAACCAAAGATAGGGAGGCCACCAAATGGTTCCCATACTCTATCCTGTCGTAGACAGGTCAAGTTACTCATCTTACTAAAGGCAACCAAAGATAGGGAGGCCACCAAATGGTTCCCATCTTGAAACGTGAATAACAATTCTAACACATACAATAGCACCCAAAATCAAATATGCACAGAAACTCATGAAAAGACAAGAGGCAATCACTAGGTACAATCTCCCCCCTCGAGGTGTGTGGCTCGTGATCCCACACCAAGAGTATTTATAATATTTCAATAAGAGCATGAGCCATTGATACAAAGTCACGTATTCATCTCTTGAACATTTATTTTCCATACTTTTCTCTGTCGTAGACAGGTCAAGTTACTCGTCTTACTAAAGGCAACCAAAGATAGGGAGGCCACCAAATGGTTCCCATACTCTATCCTGTCGTAGACAGGTCAAGTTACTCATCTTACTAAAGGCAACCAAAGATAGGGAGGCCACCAAATGGTTCCCATCCTGAAACGTGAATAACAATTCTAACACATACAATAGCACCCAAAATCAAATATGCACAGAAACTCATGAAAAGACAAGAGGCAATCACTAGGTACAATCTCCCCCCTCGAGGTGTGTGGCTCGTGATCCCACACCAAGAGTATTTATAATATTTCAATAAGAGCATGAGCCATTAATACAAAGTCACGTATTCATCTCTTGAACATTTATTTTCCATACTTTTCTCTGTCGTAGACAGATCAAGTTACTCGTCTTACTAAAGGCAACCAAAGATAGGGAGGCCACCAAATGGTTCCCATACTCTATCCTGTCGTAGACAGGTCAAGTTACTCATCTTACTAAAGGCAACCAAAGATAGGGAGGCCACCAAATGGTTCCCATCCTGAAACGTGAATAACAATTCTAACACATACAATAGCACCCAAAATCAAATATGCACAGAAACTCATGAAAAGACAAGAGGCAATCACTAGGTACAATCTCCCCCCTCGAGGTGTGTGGCTCGTGATCCCACACCAAGAGTATTTATAATATTTCAATAAGAGCATGAGCCATTGATACAAAGTCACGTATTCATCTCTTGAACATTTATTTTCCATACTTTTCTCTGTCGTAGACAGGTCAAGTTACTCGTCTTACTAAAGGCAACCAAAGATAGGGAGGCCACCAAATGGTTCCCATACTCTATCCTGTCGTAGACAGGTCAAGTTACTCATCTTACTAAAGGCAACCAAAGATAGGGAGGCCACCAAATGGTTCCCATCCTGAAACGTGAATAACAATTCTAACACATACAATAGCACCCAAAATCAAATATGCACAGAAACTCATGAAAAGACAAGAGGCAATCACTAGGTACAATCTCCCCCCTCGAGGTGTGTGGCTCGTGATCCCACACCAAGAGTATTTATAATATTTCAATAAGAGCATGAGCCATTGATACAAAGTCACGTATTCATCTCTTGAACATTTATTTTCCATACTTTTCTCTGTCACTCCTTTTCTCACGTACTCATCCAAAATTACTTGTCAAAAGTGGAAAGCTTTTAAGCACTCTCCCTTATAAAAAATGTAATGACCCTTGGCCATTTAATACATTACATAGCACTAGCATAAAACCATGGCATTTAGCCTTCATTCCCTTGAGCTTGTTTACTCCCATATGTCCATGTCATTTCCTGTACTCAATAAACGAATCCACCATTAGTCAAATACTTAGCGTAATGATATACATCAAATGATTAGCCAATCATGCTTAGTAATGGTCTCTACAGATGACTATCCATTAATGTGAGTATTTCTAAATGGCATCACCCATGATACTTATTAATGGCACACGTTTAGTTAGGCGTCCTTGACTAAATCAAAGTATTAAATAGAATCCCCACCACATTTGGTGCGATCCTATGAATACTTTACGTCATTTTTAACAAGAGCTTTGAGAAATACTTTCTTGTAACACATCCCAAGACTAAGAGGACACTCAACAAAAATTGTTGCATGTCATTCTCTCTTATTTTCTCAAGGTTAACAAGAGCTCTTGGAAGATGACAAAAAGATTGGAACGTAAAATTTAAGTTAATCTAAAATTTTGAATCGTCCAATTCGGCATTGTGGGAATGCCCTATCACCCTATCACTCTAAAATAAGGTGGGGGAAACACTTCTCCATGAGGTGCCTGGTCACATTTCTCACCTAAAAGTTTCTAATCGTTCGATGTAGCATCCCGGGAATATGGCCTCTCACTCGACTACAGTGAATGACGGATGTCCTCCAATTTCCAAAATGATGGATTTACCCGACATTTCTCACCCCTTTGCCCAAGTGGCAACCCAATGAATTCAGCTAATGCCTTCGTGTTCAAACAATAGTAACATGTTCATACTCTTGTTGTAGGCCATCGACATGTGGTCCTTGTCCTTTCACGGACTACCAGGTGATAGTTCTCTACCATTCAACTCTTCGACTTCAATGGCCCTTACTATTAGGCCAGCCTTTCACCCATGCAGCTTCTCTGTATCTCGCCAGTCCAACTATGGCAGACAAAGCAGGACAAGTCGCTGCAACGCCATCCCAATGCATCCGTCCGTCTTCACTGCTAGGCGACTTAACGCCAGTGTTCTCCGCATCATGGGTCCTGGCAGTGATACTGTGAACGGTAGGGATTCTGTATATTAAAGTATGTCATGAACATCACCTTAGCATGATTAGGCACGTTTTTGTTTTGATTGGGCACCATGGGTCCTGGCAGTGATACTGTGAGCGGTAGGGATGCTGTATATTAAAGTATGTCATGAACATCACCTGAGCATGAACATCACCTTAGCATGATTAGGCATGTGCTTCAAAATATCAGGACAATCACGGAAATGCTGCAAAAGCCATGGTCAAGGTTGAACCATTTTCATGATGCTACTTAGGCTACTACTAAACACAGTATGAAATACTGATTACAACGCTACGCCAGGTGAAAACTTTTGAAAATTTTAATTTCTTAAAATACAACTCCTCAAGGCTAAAGCGTCTACCAAAGCTGCTCTTTCCCTCTCGTTTCCAGCAGCCCTGTCTCTTCCTGTGCCATCAAGATCGCCTCTCGTTCACCAGACCGGCTAAACCAGCAGAATCCACCATGATCACCTGCTGGAAAGGCAGCCTGTTGCAATCATGTCTTGCAGCTTCCCTTGACGGCCGGGAAGGCACGCCAATCCGCGGGGCAGGCTTCCGGCTGCCGCTGTTGCCTGCCCGCCTCCTGATGGACCTTCCCTACCCCTTCACTCTTTGTTTTTGCCTTCTTTCAGCCGCCTCCCTCCTGCTTTTAGCTGCACATCTACCCGTTTCTAGTCAACCCGCTGCTCGCACATGAACCAGAGAGCTCGCTGCTGTTTGCACCTCATGTGGGAGCTCTTTTTTGGCCTCCCCTTCCGACTTCGTTCATGCTTCGACTTGGAGCCCTTTTGCTGTTCGCGCTTGTATTGGGAAGCTTTTTTGCTGTTCGAGCCTAGATTCAAGAGCAGCTGGTGCAGTTTTCTTGCTGCTCTTTTGTTTGGGAGCAGCCCCCTGTTAGAAAATAGGAGGGAATGAATCACTCAAACCTCTACCCAAGATCTCTCCAACTCTTACACACTCAACTCAGATAGATGATCACAGATGCAAGTAACACACACTTAGAAATAAAGGTAGACGGAGAGAGAGAGAGTATATTCATCCACCGGATGGTGGGCAGAAAAATAGCTCCAAGGGAGCAGTACAAAACACAGCAGAGTGCTGGAGAAAACTGATGGACTCTCTCTCTCACAACCTGCCCCAGATCTGAGTGCTGAACACAGCCTTGGAGAGGGACTTTCAGTTTCGCACTGGATGCTGGGCTGAATGGAGAAATGGGCCTTTTGTAGGCTCTGCCCAGGCCCCTTCAGATGACCGACCAGCAGGGTCGGTACCCTGTCTGGTGGCTGACCACATGGGCCTCATAAACTGACCAAGGTTGGCCCTGGTCGGTGGCCCTGGTTGGGCCAACTTGGCCAGCCACAGGCCCTTATATAAGGTCGCCCTGGGCGGCCAGTCAGTGCTGCTCCTGGTGCCTCCATGTGAGGCCTAGAGCCCCTTTTGTTCCTGCTGTTGCAGACGTGACCAGCCCGTGTGCTGGTCGCCTATATTTGCCATGGTATCCTCCCTCCGGTTCTGGCCTGAGTCTCTCTCCTAGCCCTCCTACCTCTCACTGCCCATTGTCCCCTCAAATCAGGGGCTCATAGGTGGGCACAGTGAGAATCTAACACCCCCCCTCAATGTCACAACTGTGGGCCAATCCCCATACGTCTGATGAGGTGCTTCATCTGTTCTCGAGGGAGTACCTTCGTGAAGAGGTCGGACAAGTTGTCGGCGGTCGGGCAGTACATGAGCTTGATCATGTCGTCGATGATGAGTTCTCGAATAAAGTGGTAATGAACTTCAGTGTGCTTGGTCCGCGCATGGTACATTGGATTCTTGGCAATGGCTATGCAACTCTGATTGTCGCACATCAGCACTGTTGCGGTCTCCTGATACACGTCCATGTCCTCCAAAATCCACCTCAACCACAGTGTCTCACAAGCTGTTGTACACGCGGCTCTGTACTCTGCCTCTGTAGATGAAAGGGCCACTGTGGGTTGCTTCTTACTCAGCCAAGAGATGGCACCAAATGCAAGTAAGAAGCAATACCCTGTTGTTGATCTTCTGGTGTCAGCATCACCTGCCCAATCACTGTCGTAGAACCCGCCTAGTTCGATGCCTTTGGTATAGGTGATCCCATAGGTGCAAGTACCCTTTAGATACCTCAACACCCGTAAACCTGCATCCCAATGACCAATCGCAACCCCTTCTCAATGAACAAGTAGAGGTTTGCCTCAGAAGGGCTCCGACTTAGCCCTATCTTCTAAAAGAATGCATCAATCCTTTGGTACCAAGCTCTGGGGGCCTGTTTCAGCCCGTATAACGCCTTCTTCAACCTGTAGACTTTTAATAGGGACCCTGGATCTTGAAAGCCCGGTGGCTGCTCTACATATACCTCCTCCTCTAGGGTTCCATCAAGGAATGCGGACTTCACGTCCATTTGAAAAATAGGCCACTGGAATTGGGCAGCAAGGGCAATCACTGTCCGAATAGTAACCATGCGAGCTGTGGGAGCAAAAGTTTCATCAAAATCCATGCCTTCAGTTTGAGCAAAACCTTTGACCACTAACCTTGCTTTGTACTTATCCAAGCTGTCGTCTGATTTGTATTTAAGTTTGTATACCCACTTAGTGCCGATGACTTTCCATCGCGGGGGCTGGCCACTAAGTCTCAGGTATTGTTCTTCAGGATAGCATCCATCTCTGCCTACATGGCAGCTTGCCATTCTGGATTGTCTTTCGCCTCCTCGAAGGTCCTTGGCTCTTCAAGCTGAGCCACCAACGCATAATTGACGGATGGGGTCTTCTAAAGACGTTGGGACCGACGCAATCCGGAACTGCTACTCTCAGGTATTTCGGTGACCCGAGAGTCTTCCAATGTTCTTAGGTACCATTGGGGCAACCTCTTCTGCTTCTCAGTGGGAGGAGGAACTGAAACTGCTTCTGGAACAGCCTGCTCTTCCTCAGTACCTTGTGGAACATCAGCTTCTGATTTCGCCACCTCTTGGATGGTCAACTTGGGGCAGGGTGGGGGTTGAACAATCTCCTCCTCCTCAATCTGAGGCTCCTCCTGGGGTTCAGGTTCCTTTTCCTCGAAGACAACATCCCGACTGGATCTGCTTCTTTACTGGGTCGAAGAGTCGATAGGCCTTGGATTCTTCGCTATAGCCAACAAAGATACATTTTCTGCTCCGGGAATCAAGCTTGGTCCTGTCTTCCTTATGCACATGCACCCATGCGTTAGAACAAAAAATGCGAAGATGAGTGATAAAGGGCTTCTTACCATAAAATGCCTCATATGGAGTCTTGTCCTTGACGGCCTTTGTCTTGGTCCCGTTGAGAATGTGTACGGCTGTATTGATAGCTTCACTCCAATAGGCTTTAGGAAGGTTCCTCCCTCGGAGCATAGCAAGCCCTGTCTCCATGGTGGTTCTATGCTTCCTCTCGGCTACCCCGTTTCGCTGAGAAGTATGTGGTGTGGTGAGTTGTCGCTTGATCCCATGCTTGCGACAAAATATGTTGAACTCATTCGAGGTGAATTCTCCTCCCCTGTCTGTACGGAAGGTCTTGACATCCTCCCCTGTCTCCTTTTCAACTCTGGCCTTCCAGTTCTTGAACTTCTCGAAAGCCTGTGACTTTCTAGCCAAACAATACACTCAGGTCATTCTACTGAAATCATCCACAAAGAGAAGTGAGTACTTGGATCCTGCCCACGATGCTGTAGACATTGGGCCATAAATGTCGGCATGAATAAACTCAAGTGGTTTGCTGGCCCGAAACGAGGCCTCTTGTGGGAACTTGTCCCTGTGCTGCTTGCCTTCTAGACAAGCCCTACAGACACCATCATTGCCTGTAATAGGTGGAAGTCCATCCACCATCTTCAAATTTGACATTTCAGCCAAGGTTCCATAGCTAACGTGACCAAAGCGCTCATGCCAAAGCTTGGACTTTCCATTGTCTTCATGAACCAACATTGCACTGAGGCGGTACAGTCCATTTTCTTCAACTCCTTAGGCCACCATCTGTCCATTTGCTTTGGATGTCACGGTGACCTTGCCGTCTTCAAAGAGAACTGACGTGTTGTTCTTGTCCATCTGACTTACAGACAGTAAGTTCTTGCAAAGGTTGGGTACATAAAGTACTCCAGAGATATCCTTCTCCTCACCTACGGTCGTAATGAAAGGAATGCTACCAATGCCCTTCACAGGACATGTCCGGCTATCCCCGACAGAAACTTTGGAATCCGGGTGTGTACTTTCCATGGTTTTGAACCAAGTCTTTCTGTTAGACATGTGCTTTGAAGCACCGCTGTCAACATACCAACCCTCTTTTCCTTCACTGATTGCATACGTTGAACAATGTTCACTGATTAAAAACAACTGCTCAGTCGTCACATTGGCAGAATCATTCTTAGGCTCTTCTTTGTTCCTGGCTTCTCTCTTCCGCTTCTGATCTGCCTTCTTCTTTCGGCATTCTTTGGCGGAGTGGCCAAGCTTTTCACAGTAAAAGCACTTCATTTTCTTCTTTCGGTCAGCGTCCTTTGACTTCTTGAACTCCTTTGGCTTGCCTTTTCCAGGCTTGTCTTTGGCCACTAATGCCTTCTCGTCGGTTTGTGTAAAGAGTTTCTCTCGAGCCTCCTCCTGAAGCAGGAGTGGGCCAAAAGCTCCTCAAAAGTGATTGGCTTTGTCCGTTGACCCGCAGTGACCGTAGTCACAAAACTTTTGAAACTCTGTGGCAACTTGTGGAGTGCGAGCAACGCCAATTGACTCGAGTCCACCTTGTGACCAACCGTTGCGAGCTGGTCCCGCACGACTTTCACCTTTGTCAGATGGTCATGCACACTATCACCCTCATTCATATCAAGATTATAAAGTTGATGCTGAAGAGTAATGATACGGGCTGTATTATCGGTTTCATATAGCTCCTTCAATATGGCCCACGCTTCTGAAGACGTCTCTGCCAATTGGATATGAGGAATCACAGCATCTGCTCTCGTGCCAATTAGCATTGCTAAGGCTATAGCATCCCTCTCCTCCCATGCACTGAGTTCATCCGCATCTGCTTCAAATAAAACATCACCTCTTTTGTCCACAATGTCCTCCGGCTTCATCTCGGTACCAATCACTATCTTCCATTGCATCCGTACCACCAGATGGCTTCGGATCTTGACTTTCCAAATTGGATAGTTTGTCCCATCGAGCTTTCCAGCTTCACCAAAATTGGGAATGAATGAAGAAGGAAGATGACTGGAGGAGGAGGAAGGACGAGCAGTGGGTGTAGAGGCTTCTGAACGTTGATCCATCTCGGTAAATAGCAAACTGAAAAAAAACTGAAGCAAAAAAGATGTACTGACCTCCCGTGCTAGCCTTAGCTGAAAACAGAATCGCCTTTTTGCCAAGGCACTCCTTCCTTCAGAGAGTGCTTTGATGAAGAAGAGTTGAGAGCCTATGGCTCTGATACCATGTTAGAAAATAGGAGGGAATGAATCACTCAAACCTCCACCCAAGATCTCTCCAACCCTTACACACTCAACTCAGATAGATGATCACAAATGCAAGTAACACACACTCAGAAATAAATGTAGACGGAGAGAGAGAGAGAGTATATTCATCCACCAGATGGTGGGCAGAAAAATAGCTCCAAGGGAGCAGTGCAAAACACAACAGAGTGCTGGAGAAAACTGATGGACTCTCTCTCTCACAACCTGCCCCAGATCTGAGTGCTGAACACAGCCTTGGAGAGGGACTTTCAGTTTCGCACTGGATGCTGGGCTGAATGGAGAAGTGGGCCTTTTATAGGCTCTGCCCAGGCCCCTTCAGATGACCGACCAGCAGGGTCGGTACCCTGTCTGGTGGCCGACCACATGGGCCTCATAAACCGACCAGGGTTGGCCCTGGTCGATGGCCCTGGTTGGGCCGACTTGGCCAGCCACAGGCCCTTATATAAGGTCGCCCTGGGCGGCCAGTCAGTGCTGCTCCTGGTGCCTCCATGTGAGGCCTAGAGCCCCTTTTATTCCTGCTGTTGCAGACTGCAACCAGCCCGTGTGCTGGTCGCCTATATTTGCCATGGTATCCTCCCTCCGGTTCTGGCCTGAGTCTCTCTCCCAGCCCTCCTACCTCTCACTGCCCCTTGTCCCCTCAAATCGGGGGCTCACAAGTGGGCATAGTGAGAATGTAACACCCCCTGTGGACTGGATTCATCAAGCTTGTTTGAGGAGTTTTTTGGCCCTGACTTTCAAGACTTTATGTACAAAGACGCTTGTGCTTTTGGAGAAGGAATCTATCCTCATGACTTTTGTGAATTGAACTGCACTTCAAGAGGGGATTCTTGTGTTTTCTTAGATCTTAGACTTTCTCAATCTTCTGTAGGATTAGAGGTTGATATATATGATAACCGTGAACAACCTGAATAAAGGTTTACACATTATAAAAATTCCTCACATTGACTCAAACATTTCCGATTTGGCAAAATATGGAGTCATTTCTTCCCAATTACATAGATTTTCCCGCCTTTGTACAAGTAAGGAGTCTTTCATCACTCAATGTAGTAATTTGATTACTTTACTAATACACAAGAGGTATAATCCAAGAAAAATAATGAAAAAAATACGCACAATCTTAGATATGAAGTCTTTATCTATGGTGTATTGGCCTTAGGCATGTTTAGAACGATTGAACATAAGCTGAAAACAAAAAGCGGGGAGCTGAATTGCCCGTTTTTCTTTTAGTTTCAAAAGAGAGTTTGATTGAGTATGCATGTGCTTTCTAAGTTAGGATTATAGTTTTGCATCTTTGTAGGAAGTGGTGCATAAGTGTAAGGGATCCATTTAGTTTTTTATGTTTTAGAGAGAGAGAGAGAGAGAGTTTTTTATCCTGTTTTTTGGAAGATTGTGTTTCTTGGTTTGCTTGTTTATTTTTGCTCAGTCACCTTCTTCCTTTCTTGTTTTCTTTCTCTTTTGTTTATTTGACGTATTTTAGTAAGCACTGGGTTTGCCAAGAGATTCCGCAGGTCTTTAGAAACCCAGTATAGTTGCTTATGCTTGGGCACTGATGACGACATAAGTGTTGCTTTGCTTGCTAAAGTATGTCTTCCTTTTGTTTTTCAAAATGTTTTTGTTACCTCTTTTTTCTTCTATTTCATTTTCTCTTTTGTTTTCTGTGTAGTTTTTTGGATTTTAGAACATCAAAAGATCTAAATTTGTATGATTGGATATATTCTAGTCTTACAAAGGTATATAAGTTTTTTGGCCCGTTTTGGCAGCGGTTAGAGGCCTTTTGTCTCAGTACATTGCTGTGTGCTTTTTTTACTATGCTGGTCCTTTTTCAAGCGAGCTGGCCAGCCTTCTTTTGAGCAAGGAGCAACCTCTTTTGCCTGAGCCCTCTGTTTGGTTCCTTTGTGAGGATCTAGGTCCTCTTTTAGCCTTTTCTTTCCTTTCGCAATGCAGCCTTTTTGTTTGTAGTCTTTGGGGAAAGAATGTTGGTGGTGACTGTTAGTAGCCAAACAAAGGCTGCCACGTGGCACTGTCTTTGCGCCGGGTGCAAGGTCCCCAAGCCCGTCCCATAGCCGCACGTGTTCTCCAGAGTTCCCCAAAAGGTCTTGGGAGGGGGTAAGGGAGAGGGATTCCACCACCTTATTATATGCAAGCCCCACAGGCTTCCCACATTGCTTATGGGATTAAGGGGCTTATTGCCACGTGTCTCACAGCGCCTCAATGAGCCCATATATGCATTCTTGCCAATTAACCACAAACTACACAAGAGACACCCAAGAGGATTAGCCCATATCCAACACCCCCCGTGGGCTAAGCACCTTGAAAGGTGAGCTGACCAAAGTTCAAACCAAAGGCCAACCCAACCACAAACCGGGGGCACATGAAATTGTACGGGGTAGGACAAACCAAAGTCCTCCCAAAGTGCCAAACACGTGTACCACCACCAAACAAGCTAGTCAGCTGCCGGTGCATGCCGCTACCGTCGCCGCCCGTTGCACTTCGAAATCTGCCACAAATCACGGCCTTCCATGATAGACCGCACTTAATACCGTTGTAGATCACGACACCTCTGCAACATCCCACATCTTGAAATAGTCGCCATCACCACGTGTCACGCACGTGACAAGCTACACGTGTGCTCCACAGTTTCCCAAAAGGTCCTGGGAGGGGATGAGAGAGAGGGGTTCCACCACCTTATTATATGCGAGCCCCATAGACTTCCCACATGACGTGCGTATGCGTGGGGGTGTGTTATAAGTTACACAACAAAAATATCGTGCAATACAAATTAGAAACAAAGCTGGAGAGTGTTGTCAGTTGGTACAATGACCCAGCCTAGGGGTGCAATTTTTCATGGTTGGGCCTTGGTTACAACTCTTCAAGTATCATGCTTATGGGATTAGGGGGGCTTACTGCCATGTGTCTCACAGCGCCTCAACGAGCCCATACATGCATTCTTGCCACGTTTCCACCACGCGGAGCGTCGGGTGTGGGGGTCCCACTCCCCATCCCGTAGCCACGCTATAGCCTCTCTCTCTCCCAAAAGGTCCCAAGAGGGATCAGAGAGAGGGGTTCCACCACATTATTATATGCAAGCCCCATAGACTTCCTGCATTGCTTATGGGATCAGGGGGGCTTACTGCTACGTGTCTCACAGCGCCTCAACGAGCCCATATATGCATTCTTGCCAATTAACCACAAACCACACAAGGGGCACCCAAGGAGATTAGCCCATATCCAGCAGTGACCCTGTCATCTATCTTTCCCTTCATTGGGGGCTGTTTCAGTGCAGCGTTAGAGTCTCTGCCAACTTCAGTAGCCTCGATTATGTCAAAGGACGGGGTCCCTCGACTCACGGTGATTGTCGAGTGCTTTGAGACTATTCTGGAGGTCTCGAGATTCTTGACGGGCAGAGCTTCCAAAGGGTTGAGGTTTTTGGCTTGCTGTATTAGTGTCTTCGTTGCAGGCAAAGGGGACACTTGGCACAGGTCTATTCTAGGGGCAGGCGGGCTACCCCTCCTCAGAATCATGAGGAGTAGCAGAGGGATCGTTTAGCGGATATTCCCAACTTCTGTCCAGGTAGCAGCAAGAGTCCCAAACTAGGGTGGAGCCCTCTGAGGAGCTTGGACCAGGGTGGAGACGAAGAAGCTTGGTAAGATGGCCGCAAAAAAATCATAGGCAGTGAGCTAGACTTAGACAATAGGCGATGGCAAAGCGGGCAGCAATTCCCCTGTCTCAGGGAAAGCATGCAGATAGATCCCTCTTAAGATGATATCTGACTTGTGAGGGAGAGATCCTCGATCTTCCAACAGACTCGCTAGAGTCAATCGCTCAGAGTACGTAGGATTCTGCATAGAGACAGGTCCTAGGAGTGATGCCTCCCCCCCTCCTTATCTTGCCTGTTTGCCTCCCCAATCTCCCCCTGCTCCCCTCCCTCTGTCTTTCTTGGTATCCTCTCCTCCAGTTGTCCCACCCATAACAGTTACCCTCACCAACCGCCCTCCGTTCACCTTCTCTCTGTCCCTTTCCCTCCTCCCCCCGCCGTAGCGGCTCCTAGCATTTTCTCCTCTTGCTCTCCCCCTTCTTGGATTCCCATCCCCCTTTGGTGCCCAAGTCAACGGGCAAGGGCATGGCTGCGGCCTCTGCCTCGTAGTCTCCGACTTCTTCCTCTTAGTCCCTACTCGGCCTTCTCCCGGCACAAGACGCAGCTCCCACAGAGGAGACCGAGGCAGATGGCCCTTTTTCGAAGGTTCCAGATCTAAGGCTTTGTCTGGTACACAGGAAGAAACTTGACTTCGTGTGTCGGAACGAGGAGGAGCTACTGAACATTTTGTTCAGTAACAACTCTAAGGACTTCTGGTGGAGATTTCTAGAGGGATGGTCCCACCCACCACTCACTGACACTCAGGTTTGGTCTGATTATGCACGCACACTCTATGATATCGCAAATCAGCCAGCCCCTAACCTATCACAGATGCCACGCCCGACATCCTGCACCCTCTTCACTAGGGGGGGGTAAAGGATGCCATAATGAAACTTCATAATGGCCGAGTGAAGGATCATGAGGGACTATGCACTGAGTTCATTGCATATGGGATTAACCTCCTAGCTTCGATCTTAGCCAAGCTATTTAATGAAGCCGTTTGCTTGGGGTTTCCACGCACCTGGACTATCAACACTATTTCACCCATCCACAAGATAGGGGATCCCATGAACCCAGCGAACTAGAGGACCATTATGATTGGACATGTCATGTCTAAGATTTATGCATCAGTACTTGATTCTGAGGTCAGCAGATTTGCGGAGTGTCGAGGACTCAGAGCAGCGGGAACATTCTTGTGCTCAGATGTATCATTGAGGAGGCGAGGGCACGGAAGCAGAGGGTTTACTGTTGCTTTGTGGACTTCCGCAAGGCATTTGACACCGTTTCGAGAGCCCGCCTTGTTGGGGTAAAGGCACATTGCCTACCCTTAATTAAAAGAATTAAAGATAGGACACCTATGACTGTCTTAAGACAGTCATAGGGTAAACCTAATCCTAATAAAACATAAGTGAGTTTGTGGTGTGGCTCACTCTTTTACTTCACACCCACACTAGTGTGTCTCTCTCTGATTCTAACTCTCTTGCTCCCTTCCTTCTCTCTTCCCCCTCTCAACTGGTATCAGAGCCATCGAGCTGTCTCTCACTCTCCCTCAACCTCATCCTCATCCACACGTACGGACGTACGGCCAGTTCCGTACTGCCGTACGTCGTCCGTACGACTGTACGGACTGACGGCGACGAACAGTGCGCAGGCTTTTTGTCACGGGCTCGATAGCGTGGTCGCGGGTGTGTGCATCCCAGGCGGCGCGGTTTTTCGAGGGCATCAGAGAAGGCGTGATTGAGGGCGCATTTCGGCGCATTACGTACGGCAGATCTGCAGGCCTTTTTTTTTGAGCTGGTCGCTGGTCGCGGGTATCCGTACACATGAGCTGCTAGCTGCAGCTCGAGGCATCGCATCCAGCAAGCAGCCAGCTGCTTCATAGCAGCTGCTACTAGCTGCTAGGTCTTTGAGGAGAGCGTGGGCGTCGCCAGCCTGCTGCAGTACAGCAGCATAGCTGCTGTGCTATACAGCAGCTCTTACATCAGCTGTACGGACTGTCCGTACAGTCGTACGGACAGCCGTACAAAGGGTACGGACGACAGTTCACCTGTGTGCAGTCCATCTGCAGATACGCTGAGTTGGCGTCGAAACAGCAGGTACAGAAACAGCAGGACTTGGTGTTTTTTGCTACAAAGTCTTTTTTTTTGGGCGGAAGTGCGTGCTACAAGAAGGACAGCAGTACAAGAAGGACAGCAGTACAGCAGGAGTTTCTATGCATTTACTGAGTGAAAATCTCAGTTTTGGGTGATTTTATCAAAGGGCTTTTGCCTGGATGTGTATGCAGTATATGCCTTGAGGCAGTGTGTAGCCAGGGAGCACACATTTGCTTTATTTCCGCAGTGCATTTGGTGACATTTGTTGCAGGTCACATTCTTTGTACGCACTTTGAAAATCTCAGTTGAGCCACGCTTGGTCAGGGCGCATCGAGTTTACTCGGTCCCTAACTGCCCATCGTTGACAGTGCTCAAAAGATTTTCTTCTTGGTGTCTGTACGTTGTGAGTTGTGTTGTTACCGAGTACACAGGGGCAGTCTATGCATTACACATTGTCAGGTATAAGTGTCAGAGAGATTTCATTTTGCATGCTACCTCAGTGTTGAGGTGTTCTCCACTTGATTCAGTTGTCAGATCAAGGGGCTTTTGCCCAAACTTTGTTTGACAGCACTTGGGATACTGACAGAGATCTTCAGATGCATTTTCTCCCCTTGGTATAAGGGTGATTGCTTGGGATTTATCCCATTTTCTGTTGCAGGCTTTGTAACAGGCTGAAGGATCATTTTTTTTTGGATGTTTGTCAAGTGGTTTCTGCAATTTCAGTCAGTGACATACCTCATCTGAGGTGGGAGAAGTGATCAGTACAGTCAGTACAGCAGTGTTTACAGCAGTGTTGGTGGTTTTGTCAGATAAGTATGCACTGTTAAGCTCTTGTTGAGCAGCAGCAGCAGTCTGAAATTACTGTTTTTATGCCTCTTTGAGCTCAGAACAGTTTGTCAGAAGGTACAGTATTTGCAGGGACATTTACTGTTTTGCTGCAGATTTTACTGACAGTAAAAAACAGCACCTTTGAGAGTGCTTCTGGCTCTTGAATAGAGCAGGCCTTTCTGAGAAATCAGAACTTTTATTCAGTCTTTTTTTACTTCCAGGGAGTCAGATACTTTCCTCATCTGATATGGCATCAGGAGGAGGGGATTCTTCAATTCTGAACATAAAGAAACTGGAAGGAGCACATAACTATGCATTATGGGCAGAACAGTGCTTGAATGTTCTTCTGTTAAAGAAGATTGCTAAGCCCATAAGGGTAAAGGGTGTCAAGCCATCTGATATGGCAGCAGATGACTGGGAAGACCTTGATTTGTCCGCGAGGGCAGCTATCATGCTTACTATATCAGACACTCTTGTGTTCAATGTACAGGCTGAAAAGACCTCTTATGGTCTATGGCAAAGACTAGAGGAATTATATGCCCAAAAGAGCTCAGCCAGTAAGGTTTATTGGCTGAAGAAGCTGGTTGATCTTCGCATGAAGGAAGGTACAGCTATGACCTCACACTTGAGTGAGTTCAATGCTATCTTTACACAGCTGATTGCACAGGGGTTGAACCTTGATGAGGAGTTCAAGGCTACTTTCTTGTTGTGTACTCTTCCTGAGAGTTGGGACACTTTCAAGACCACCCTGTCAAACTCAAATGCCACTCTTATTTATGCTGATGTAGAGAGCTCTCTCCTTATGGAGGAGATGAGCAGGAAGAATAATGCGGGCAGCAAGTCTTCAAGTGCTTTGCAGGTACAGGACAGAGGCAGGACTCAGCAGAAGGGGAGATCTGCTAGTAAGTCCAAATCCCGTAGTCAGAAGTGAATGCTTTTATTGTGGCAAGAAGGGACATGTGAAGTCGAAGTGCTTCAAGTTCATACGGGATCAGAAAGCCAAGAAGGATGAAACAAAGGATGCAGGAAATGCAAGCAAAGGCAAAGGCAAGGCCAAGGCAGATGACTTGGATGCAGTGAATGTTGCAGCAGAGGACAGTGACAGTGACATACATGATGTTTTATGTTCTTCTGCTGTAATAGCACATGCTTTGGTTATTGATGGCCATGACATGCACACCTGGCTCTTGGATTCAGGTGCCTCTTTTCATGTTACACCTCATAGGGAGTGGTTTACTTCCTACACAGGTACTCATGGAGTTGTTCATCTTGGGAACAACTATGCATGTCAGATTGCAGGGATTGGCAGTATACAGATAGTACTTCCTGATGGACAGTCATTTATGCTTGATGGTGTTCGCCATGTGCCGCAAATCAAGAAAAATCTGATTAGCACTGGCTTATTGGATGACAGTGGTTACCACACCACATTTGGGGATTCCAAATGGGTGATTACTGATGGCCATACTGTAGTGGCTGAGGGTTTTAAGAGTGATACCTTGTACCCTCTTTATGTTTCCAGTGTGGGTAATCATGTTGTTGCCATAACCGAGCTGCCAAAGGTTTCATTGTGGCATAGCCGGTTGGGACACATGTCTGTTAAGGGAATGCAAGAACTGTCACGTTTGGGTTATCTGCCGCCTCTCTCTTTTTCAGATTTGCCTACTTGTGATCATTGTATTTTTGGCAAGCATTCTGTGACTCCTCATAGGAGGAGAACTCCCCAGAATAGAGCACCACTTGATCTAGTGCACACTGATTTGTGTGAGATGCCACAGTTATCACTAGGGGGTGCCAAATATTTTATTACTTTCATTGATGATGCCACACGTAAGGTGTGGGTCTATTTCTTGAAGCATAAGGGAGATGCCCTAGATGCTTTCAAGAGGTTTGTCGCTCAGGTTGAGAATCGGACAGGTCGTAGGCTGAAATGCCTCAGATCCGATAATGGGGGTGAGTATGTGTCACATGCTTTTGTGCAGTTTTGCCAAGCTAAGGGCATCAAACAGGAACTCACAGCCCCTCATAATGCATCTCAAAATGGTGCAAGTGAGCGGATGAATCGAACTGTTCAGGAGAAGGTTCGATGTATGTTGTCTTATGCTGCATTACCCCATGGCTTTTGGGCAGAAGCCGTGCAAACAGCAGTTCACATTATTAACAGGTCACCAAATAAGGCTTTGGAGTTGAAAGTGCCAGAGGAGGTGTGGTCTGGCAAGCCACCCTCATATAAGCACTTACGGGTATTTGGCTGCGAGTGCTTTGCTCATGTACGCAAAGATCTACGCACCAAACTGGATCCAAAGTCTATCAGATGCATCTTTATGGGATATGGTGACGAAGGTGAAATGGGGTACAGGTTATGGGATCCCGTTAAACGGAAGATTATACGCAGCAATGATGTCATCTTTAAAGAAGATAGTGTACACAAGGAACCCGTGCAACCTGTGGAATACAGGAGGGTTATTTATGATGATGTTGGACAGCAAAGAATGCCCATTTATATGCAGCAGCAGCCTGCTGCAGATCACCCTGTTCAAGAGGGTATACAGGCTGGAAATCAGCCAAATAATTTTGCCAATGATGTACCACTGGATATGCCAGCAGATGGAGCTGTAGCACAGCCAGATATGGTGGTACAGCCACCTGTCATGCATGAAGAACAGGCTGGACAGCAGCCTAATCCGGAACATTTTGTTAGGAGGAGCTCCCGTGCACAACGGCCTCCTGCCAGGTTTGTTCCAGGAGCCAATAATGTGGCTGATTTTATCATGCTGACAGATTGTGGTGAGCCTTCCAGCTTCAAGGAAGCTATGGGAAGAGCAGAGAAAAAGAAGTGGGAGAAAGCCATGCAGTCAGAAATGGACTCCCTACTTCAGAATGATACATGGGACTTGGTGCAGTTACCTGCAGGCAGAAAGGTTTTGCCATGCAAGTGGGTTTACAAAGTCAAAGTGGATTCAAATGCTTTACCTCGGTATAAGGCCAGATTGGTTGCCAAGGGATTTAAGCAGGAGAAGGGCATTGATTTTGATGAGATTTTTTCCCCTGTAGTCAAGATGACTACTTTGAGAGCAGTGTTAGCTCTTGTTGCTCATGATGACATGGATTTATGTCAGATGGATGTGAAGACAGCTTTTCTTCACGGAGATCTCCATGATGAGATCTATATGAGTCAGCCAGAGGGATATGCTGTTAAAGGGAAAGAGCAGCTTGTGTGTAAGCTCAAAAGGAGCTTGTATGGACTCAAGCAGGCACCAAGAGAATGGTACAAAAAGTTTGATGCCTTCATGCAGTCCCAAGGGTATCATGGGTGTGAGACCGATCATTGCTTATACACCAAACGGGCAAAGGATGGCAGTTTGATGCTACTCATTCTATATGTGGATGACATGCTTATTGCCAGTAAATCTCAGCATGAGATTAGTGCTTTGAAGAAACAACTGCATAAGTCTTTTGACATGAAAGATTTCGGTGATGCAAATCATATTCTTGGCATGCGTATTACTCGTGACAGGTCCAAGGGACTTTTGTTTCTGTCACAGAAAGAGTATATTGACAAAGTACTCCAGAGGTTTAAAATGGAGGGGGGGAAGTCCATTAGTACCCCGTTGCCTCCACATTTAAAACTCAGCAGTAAGGACAGCCCCAGATCAGATGATGATAAGGCTGAAATGGCCAAGGTTCCGTATGCATCTGCAGTTGGATCTTTGATGTATGCCATGGTTGCCACTCGTCCGGATATTGCTTTTGCGGTGGGAGTCATCAGCAGGTATATGGCAAATCCAGGCAAGCGGCATTGGGAAGCAGTGAAAGGTGTCTTGAGGTATCTCAAAGGTACCAAAGACTTGTGCATATGCTATGGTAGGAAGGATGCATTGGTGCATGGTTTTACAGATTCAGACTATGCAGGGAATGCAGATAACCGGAAGTCTACTACCGGTTATATTTTCACATTTGCAGGAGGTGCTATATCATGGGTGTCTCGGTTGCAGAAATGCGTTGCACTGTCAACCACAGAAGCTGAATATGTTGCAGCCACTGAGGCTTGCAAGGAAGCAATATGGCTTACTCGGCTGGTGGGAGATTTGGGCATTACAGGTGACATGCCAGTTTTGCATTGTGATAGCCAGAGTGCTATCATGTTGGCAAAGAATCCGGTTTTTCATCAGAAGACCAAGCACATAGAAGTGAAATATCATTTCATCAGGGAGGTACTGGAAGACAAGCGTCTTGAGCTTGTGAAAGTACATACTGATGATAATCCTGCAGATTTTCTCACTAAGAGCTTGCCTAGGTTTGCACATTGCCGCCACATCATGGGATTAGGATGAGACCAGTCTTACTTTATGGTCTAGTATACAGTAACTGTATATTGCTGTAATTTTTATTCTTTTCTCCCCTTTAGGCACATTGGCCTTTAGGTGGGAGGTTGTTGGGGTAAAGGCACATTGCCTACCCTTAATTAAAAGAATCAAAGATAGGACACCTATGACTGTCTTAAGACAGTCATAGGGTAAACCTAATCCTAATAAAACATAAGTGAGTTTGTGGTGTGGCTCACTCTTTTACTTCACACCCACACTAGTGTGTCTCTCTCTGACTCTAACTCTCTTGCTCCCTTCCTTCTCTCTTCCCCCTCTCACGCCTCATATGACGCCTACAGGATCTGGGTTACAACTAGGAGATTTGGACAGGATCTGGATGGACATATGAGATCATGAGCACTATCGGGGTCAAACAAGGGTGCCCATTATCACCTACCTTGTTTGGCCTCTACATTGACGAGCTCGAGAGAGTGATGCACGCACAGGGTGGGGTAGGCTGCTCTCTCGCGGGCACGCTGATCCGGATATTACTTTACGCAGATGACGTGGCTCTCTTGTCCTCCTCAGCAGAGGGGCTCCAAAGACACCTTGACGCACTTCAGTCCTTTTGTGAGTCTCATGATTTGAAGGTCAACTTGGGTAAAACCAAGGTTATGATCTTCAATACATCTCGAGTCGTCATGCGCGATGAGCATTTCACATTTGATGGGTCCCCTGTTGAGGTAGTTTCATCATACACTTATCTGGGGGTTGTCTTTTCCGGACCCATCTTCACCATGAGAGCCGCGATGCAGGCGCGCCTGAGCAGAGGATATGCTTCATTGGCTAGACTAGAGAGATAGTGCTTCCGCTCTCACTTTCAGGATCCACGGACCAAAGGGTTGCTTTTTGACTCCTTGGTCCTCTCGGCAGGGATGTATGGCAGTCCAATGTTGGGGGCCAGACTTGTTGGATACAGAGTGGGCCAGGGTGGAGCGGCTACAGGTTCTCATGTTATCACGGATGATCCATGGTAAGCCATCCGTCCCTCACCATATCATTGGGGCAGAGTTTGGGTCACCCCCATTACAGCTAGCTGCTGCATTTCAGGTCATTACATATCTGTACCTAGTCAGGGAGTATGGGGATTACACATCCGGGCGTAGCAGGATGCCATGGCTAGCACTGTCCTCTTCTATGGCACTTGCAACAGGGGGAGATCAGAGGTGTTGGTATGCACGTACAAAGAGATGGTTTGCAGGACTAGGGCTCCACATGGACAGACTACCTCCTTTCCAGTACAGCATGGATGCATCTTTCTCTCCCCTCCTATCACACAAGGTCAACGAGGTTATCTGTGAGGATCTACTACAGCTACACACATTCCGAATGCCTCGCCATCTGCTCCTGTTGTTGGCGCCATCTATTGCAGCCACCTTGACTATAGGTGTGTTCCTTTTGCTTGCTGCCCACATGGCAGCCTGTGTGCTGCCCATGTGGCAGCCCCCTCTCTTTCTGAATAGCACCCACATGGCAGCTAGGAGGCTGCCCATGTGGTACTCTCTCTCACTCTCCCTCTCTCTACAAACACACCAGGGCCCAGGACAATCGTCGGGTTGGACCCCCCCCAAGGTTTTTATTCATGAAGAGAGAATTTTGAGTACATAGCTCAGCGTAGAGCTGCATGATACGAAATTCAAACGTGAATCCATTTTACAAGAGCTTCAAGCTCATTCCAAAATGGCAACATGCCACTTGTCAAAAATCTAGACTAAATCCTTTTACATGCCTCTAAGGAAAATTTTTGGGATCTTCGTAGCACTTGGTCACGCGGGTGGCCTCCGAAATACTTGCTATGCTTCAAATTGCTTGGGTCTTTAGCCCCTCATAGTACCTGCAACAATTAATTGAAGCGCATCACCATGGCACGCATTAATTGTTAGTGCTTTGCATGCAAATAATAAACTGTGGACTAATTCTAGTCATAGGTGGGCGTCCCCATTGAACAAACATGTGAACAAAACATAGAACACAATTCTTGGTCGACCGAAGTCAACCCTCTTGGTCGTAATTAAGGGGCTTTGACCAATGGTCGTGGCGCCTTAATTATGGCCAAGTCTCTCCAACCGAAGCTGGCACATCTCTCCAACCGAAGTTGGCACAACTTGGTTAACTGTAGTTAACCCTCTTGGCGCAGTCTCGTTGTCCGAAGTCAACACTCTCTGACCGTAGTCAGCTCTGTGGTTCTTTGGTTAACCGCAGTTAACCCTCTTGATAATAAACCAAGTCTCCCCGACCGAAATCAGGCTTACTTGATCAGAGTCAAGTATCTTTGACCGTAGTCAATTCTTTGACCATTAAAAGAACTCTTTGACCATAATTAACACAAATGAAAACTCTTTAATTATGATCAGACAAATGGTCAGCTGTTAGGATATTTACATTTGTGGTGACATCCCCTCGGCTTCTATTCAGTTGACCTCAATTGAAAAGCTTCCTTGTAAACATCCAAAAGCTGTGGATGACCGTGTAGGCCATCTTTTGGTGGTTCTAGTGATGCCCTATAGGCCATGGTATGTGCCTTGTAGGCATAAGTGTAGGCACTTGTAGTGTTAGTGCCTTTTAGGCTAGATATAGTCCTATGTGACACCTAGGACACTTAGTCCTAGGTCTAGGTACAAGTACCTTGTACTTGTATTCTTTCATTATCTAAGTTTTGACGCGACGGCGTTTCTCATCGACCTTTGTACTTTATACCTTGTACGTGCTCCTTTCAGTCTCATTGACCCTTCAATGGTATCAGAGCGCTACTGGACCTGTTCCCCTACCTCCGGATTTGCATCGCTCACAGCTTTCAACAGCCTGCGCTCCATCTGTACAATCCGTACGATTGTATGGACTTCCGTACAGATCACGTACAGATCCCGAGTCTTGCCGCCCAGCTATGTCGCTAGCTGTTTTGCCCGTCGCATCTTCTTACGTACCAACTACGCCGCACAACTGTACGGTTTCGTATCTGCTCAACATCGCCATCGTACGTGCGTTAAGTACTTTGTCGTACTGCCTTTCGTACCTGCGTTCCATACTCCCGCCGTACGGAACAAGTATCTGGTATAGTCGTACGCTCTTCTCCGTACAAGTGTACTTGCACCGTACATGCTTCGTACGTTCTTCCGTACGGTTTCACCTGCAGATCAGCCGTCAACTTGTACCTGCATTCTGTACACATGTACTTGCAAAACAGCTGACCGTACAGCTTGTACCTGCTCCGAGTGTCCTGTACAATTTCGCACGTGTGAATCTACTACCAGTGGTATCTACAGACATTTGTAATTTGGGGCTTTTGCAGGACATTGGCAAATTTGGGGCTTTCAGTTCTTTTCACCTCCTTTGATTGCAATTTCTTGCAAGAATATGGGAGTTTTGGGATTTGGTTTGCAAGTTCTTGTTAAGATTGCAGTACATTGGGTCAGATTGCAGGACATTAAGTTACATTTGCAGGACATTGAGTCAGATTTGCATACATTGGGTCACATTTGCAAAAATTTCAGCAAAATTTGGGGCTTTTCTGCATTTGCCCTCTTTTTGGCCTATTTGCCCTCAATAAATTTGGGGCTTTTGCCAGATTTGCTATTTTTTGCAGTGAACAGTGCCTGTCACAGTCACATTTGGGTCAGATCTGCATTTGCCCTTTGATTTGGGTCAGAAATTTGCAGATATTTGCTGTCATTTTTGGACAGCCAGCTTTTTGCAGTGATAGCCTTGAGGCTTTTGGGTTTTCAGGTCTTTTTCAGGGTATCACATTTGCTATGGTTGGGAACAATCAAGATTTAGACTCTCATTGCTGATTTCACAAGATATTGCTGGGTATATACTTTAAAGGCCAAATTGGAAGTTTTCTTATGCTTTTAGAGATGGCTGAATATGGTTGAGAATGAATCAGGAAGCAAGCTTGTCACCCTCAACACAGATAGGGGAGGTGAGTATATGTCAAAGGAGTTTGATGTATTTCTGTCTTCACGGGGCATTATTCACTCATGCACTACTCCTTACACTCCTCAGCAGAATCCTGTTTCTGAAAGGAAAAACAGGTCCACAATGGAGATGGCCAGATGCATGCTTAAGGTCAAGTCTTTGCCCAATAAATTTTGGCTTGATGCAGTAATGTGTGCCAACTATGTGCTGAATAGATCACCTACACGGGCATTGAAGACTATTACACCTTATGAAGCATGGAAAGGCAGGAAGCCTTCACTTTCACACATGAGAGTTTTTGGGTCTCTTGCATATGTTCATGTACCATCTTAGCTGAGACATAAGCTTGATGACAAGGCAATCAAATGCATATTTATTGATTACAGCCAGGAGAGCAGAGGGTATCGGTTATATCAACCAAATACTGGGAAGATTATTGTCAGTAGAGATGTAATCTTTGCTGAACATTCAGCTTCTCCTCTTGTGGACTGCAAAGCAAAGCCAGATGTTGACATGTTTGATGCCTTTGAATCTTGGTTACCTCTGCCATCATTAGAAGAGGATTTTGACCAGCAACATGAGCCTCCTGTAGGCCCTCCACCAAGCAATAATTAGCCACTACCTCATGCTGATTTGCAGGTTTCTCTTCCAGGACAAAATGATCCCATTATTCATGATGCAGTCATTGAAGAAAGAGCTGTCAATAGACAGCAAAAACAAGTTCCCAGATGGCTTCTTGATACATTGAGGGATAGCAAACAAGATCAGCCTTTTGCTGCCCGGACAAGATCAGGGAATAGACAGCATGGTCATTTTCTTGAGTTTGCACTCCTTGCTACAGCTTGCAATGAAGAGCCTCTGTGCCATAAAGATGCTTTTAACAGCAAAGAGTGGATGGATGCAATGAGAGCTGAGTTACAATCTATTGCCAAAAATGACACATGGGAATTAGTAGATCTCCCTCCCGGCAAGCATGCCATTGGAACGCGGTGGGTCTACAAATTAAAAAGGAAAACTGATGGCAGCATAGATCGATACAAAGCCCGTCTTGTTGCAAAAGGGTATGCCCAACAACAAGGCATTGACTTTGAGGAGACATTTGCTTCCACATCCAGGAGTACTACCATTAGATGTGTCATTGCCATTGCAGCCCATCATCATTGGCAAGTGCACCAACTTGACATCAAGACTGCTTTTCTTCATGGGGATCTGCAGGAAGAAGTCTACGTCACATAACCTCCTGGCTTTGAGGTTGTTAATTCTGAAAATAAGGTATGCCGGCTTAGAAAAGCCCTTTATGGTTTGAAGCAAGCACCCAGGTCATGGTATGCCAAAATTCATGCACACTTACTATCCCTTGGTTTTCAGAATAGTCCCACAGAACCCACTCTTTATGTCCGTGGGAGTGGATCTGATTTTTTAGTGCTGATTTTATATGTGGATGATATGCTCATCATGGGCCCAGATACTCAGGAAATTGCAGCTTTCAAGGCTGATTTGCAGCAGATTTTTGACATGTCAGACATGGGACGGCTCCATTACTATTTGGGCATTCAGTTTGCTCATGTTGAGGGGGGTATCATGATGTCTCAGTCCAAGTATATTGGACAGCTCCTTGATCGTTTTTAGTTTGAGGATTGCAAGCCAATCTCTACTCCAGTGGACCCTGGCTTCAAATTCTCAGCTCATGATGGGAGCCCACCATGTGATATCACTCTTTATCAGCAGGCTGTTGGATGCCTTATTTATTTATGTCACACCAGACCTGACTTGCAGTATGCAGTATCTTATCTCAGCAGATTCATGCACATGCCCAGTTCACAGCATTGGCAGGCAGTGAAGAGAGTCTTCAGATATCTCAGAGGCACTCAAGATTTAGCCCTCTTCTATGGTGATCAGGGTTCACTTACCATGCATGCTTACACGGATAGTGACTGGGCAGGATGTTCCGACACCAGAGTGTCACATACTGGCAATTGTTTTTTGCTTGGCAATTCATGTATCTCTTGGCTCAACAAGAAGCAACCAACAGCTGCCACGTCTAGTTGTGAGGCTGAGTACAGGGCAGCTTTCACCGCTATAGTAGAGTGTGTTTGGCTTCGACAGTTACTTATAGATCTTGGTATTTGCCAGACATCCTCCACTATTGTCTACACTGACAGCCAGAGTGCTTTGGCCATTGCGCGTAAACCAGTGTTTCATGTGCGTACCAAGCATATTGAAATTCACTATCATTATGTTTGGGAGTGGTTGTCAGCAGGAGACATAGAGTTGTTCCATCTTCCCACAGAGGATAACATAGCAGATATGTTTACAAAGGCACTTCCTTGTCCCAAGTTCGAAGTCTTCCGACATGCTTTACACTTGGTTCCCTTTGTTACATGATCTGACATCCCTTGTACATTCATAGGTGGCTATATCCTTTTGGATGAACATGTGCCACCATGACCAGAAAATACCAGGTATTCTGAGACGTTTCCAGAGTACTTCAGCCCATCCCATGGAGGGGGGTTTGTAGGCCATCTTCTGGTGGTTCTAGTGATGCCTTATAGGCCATGGTATGTGCCTTGTAGGCATAAGTGTAGGCACTTGTAGTGTTAGTGCCTTTTAGGCCACATAGGACACTTAGTCCTATGTGACACCTAGGACACTTAGTCCTAGGTCTAGGTACAAGTACCTTGTACTTGTATTATTTCATTATCTAAGTTTTGACGTGACGGCGTTTCTCATCGACCTTTGTACTTTGCACCTTGTACGTGCTCCTTTCAGTCTCATTGACCCTTTAGATCAGACAACATGTCTTCATCCATCCACTTGGCATCCAATGCCATATAATTCTTGAATTTTACAAGGTATCTGTTAAATGCCTTGCCCTGAGGGCCTTTGTGTATAGTATGGTACACAATCTGCTCTGGTTGAAGGACCTCCTCCAGCTTTATCTGTCACCACAATGTAAATATCCTAGGTCAAAGTACAGTTGACCATTTATTTGATCATAATTAAAGAGTTTTATATGTGTTAATTATGGTCAAAGAGTTATTTTAATGGTCAAAGGATTGACTACGGTCAAAGATACTTGACTCTAGTCAAGTAAACCTGACTGCGGTCAGAGAGTGTTGACTTCGGTCAACAAGACTTGGCATGCGCCAAGAGGGTTAACCCCGGTTAACCAAGATGTGCCAACTTCGGTTGGAGAGACTTGGCTATAATTAAGGCGCCTTGACCTTTGGTCAAAGCTCTTTAATTATAATCAAGAGTGTTGACTCCGGTCAACCAGAGAATATATATATATTTATTTGTATATATATTTGTTTAGATGTGCACATGTGTTCAGTGGGGACGCCCACCGTGACTAGGATTAGTCCATAGTGTGTTATTTGCATGCAAAGCGCTAACAATTAATGGGTACCATGGTGGTGCGCTTTAATTAATTGTTGCAGGTACTAGGAAGGAAAATTTTTCCTAAGCGTAATGGGAGCCTGACAAGCATCTAGGAGGCGGTTCGTGTGACCGAGAGCTTTGAAGACTCCAGAATGGCCCTTAGTGGCATGTAATAGGATTTAGTCTAGATTTTAGACAAGTGGCATGTTGCCAATTTGAATGGAGCTTGAAGCTCTTGTAAGAAAATGGATTATTCACGTTTGTAATGTGGAGATTTACGAGATAGCTCTACGCTGAACTTCTGTAACAGATTTTCTTGGATGAATAAAGACCTTCGGGGGGGTCCAGCCCGACGATTTGTCCTGGGCCCTAGTGCATCTACAGAGAGAGGGAGTGAGGGAGAGCTTATGAGAGTATAATTACCGTCGTTTATGAGTGGTAATAGCTGTCCTACACCCACGACCCGGTTCCATTATCCACTTCTGGTGGATCCTCTGATAATGGCTCTGTAGGCTCTGGCCCCTGGAATTTCTTTAGAAGACTCACATGGAATGCATTGTGAATCCTCCAATGCTCTGGCAATGCCAACCTGTATGCAACCTCATTTATTTCTTCTGTAACCCTGAAAGGGCCATAGTACCTGGGAGATAACTTTGCATACACTTTCTATTTGCCTTTAAACTTGCGGAGCCTAGCTTTCTCGAACTTTAAAAGTACCCAATCCCCTTCCTTGAGATCTAACTGTCTCCTGTGCTTATGTGTAGCTCATTTATGCTTTTCTTGCGACCTTTCAATGGCTGTCCGGACTTGGCTGAAAGCTGTCTGGAGGTCTCTCACAAACTGATCAGCTGCAAATATTTCATATTTGGTCCTTAGGATAGGTGGCAGAATCACCTTCCCATAGATGACCTCAAAGGGGGCTTTCCTTGTAGAGCTGTGTACTGTAGTATTGTAAGCGAACTCTACCAATGGTAGGTACTTTTCCCTTTTCCCAGTCTGAACCTTGGTCACCCGCGTAGCATTTCAGCATATCCAATGCTGTAAAGTTCGCTACTTCACTTTGACCATCTGTTTGGGGGATGGAAAGAAGAAGAAAAATCCAGGTTCGTCTGCATATTATCAAATAAAGCTCTCCAAAATAGACTGGTCATCTTGGGATCTTGATCATTGACAATGGACTTAGGCATACCATGGTGCTTAAAGATCTGTGCCATGAAAAGCTTAGCCATATGATCTGCCTTTATGGTTTTACGAACTGGAATGAAATGAGCTTGCTTGCTCAATCTATCAATGATAGTCCAAATCCCATCATTCCCTGACTTTGATCTTGGCAAATAAAAAATGAAGTCCATTGCAATACTTTCCCATAGTGCCTGAGGCATGGGAAGAGGAATAAGTAGGCTAGGTGCCTTCTGTCTATCATACTTCACTTTCTGACACGTAAGGCATTCAGTAACAAACTGATGTATATGTTTCCACATCCCTGGCCAAAAGAAATACCTCTCTAGTGCTTGAGTTGTTGCTATAATTCCTCTATGCCCAGCATAGGGAGGTGCATGGCATTCTTCCAAAATCATTTTTCTCATCTCTTGGGTAATGCATAGGCAGTCATCTTTCATTAGATACCCATCTTTCAGGGAATAGTGACTGGTGGACTGCCTTGCATTTGCTGTAAAATCTCACCAAAATCTACATCATTAGCATATTGCTCCCTCATGTCTTCCAGGTCCTGATGATAAGCAATAGTTACATTGTTGACCTGGGGTCGGATAAGGCATCTGCCGCTCTATTCCGAACTCCTGGAGTATGGACAATCTGAAAATGATACGTTGACAGCATATTTGCCCATTTCATATGCTTCTCGGAAAGCTTTGTCTAAGTCAAAAAGTATCTCAGACTTTGGTGATCTGTCTTAACTATAAAATCTGCACCCAAAAGATAATGCTTCCATGTATGGATGGCATGAATTACAGCTAGTAACTCTTTCTCATAGATTCCCAGATATCTCTTTGTATCCCGGAGTCTCCTACTCTCATAGGCCACTACCTGACCATTCTGATGCAATGCAGCCCCAACACATTCCCTACAAGCATCACAATCCACATCAAATGGCTGATACAAATCTGGAACTATAAAGATTGGCTCTGTGGTCAGCCTCTCTTTGAGTGTGATGAATGCTGTATTTTGTGGAATTCCCCATCTGAAAGCTGCATTTTTTTTAGTAAGATCGTGGAGTGCAGCGGCTATATCCGCAAAATGCCTGATAAATCTTCTGTAGTAAGAACATAAGCCTAGGTGCATAGTTTTCAGCTCTGGCCATTCTTGAATGGCACGGATCTTTGCCGGATCCATCCGTATCCCATCTTTGGATATTATATGCCCCAAGTAATGGATCTCTTCCGGAAAAAAATCACCTTTCTTGCTGTTTGCATAGAGTTGATGATTTCTAAGCTCTTGAAACACTGTAGCAAGATGTTCCTTGTGCTCTTCTTCGGACTTAGAAAATACAATTATGTCATCGAAGAAGGTACCAATGAACTGTCTGTAGGGTCAGAAGATACGATCCATCATCCTATTGAAAGTAGCTGGGGCATTTGTCAATCCAGAAGGCATCACCAGATACTGATATAACCCAAAAGTAGTGCGGAACGCTGTCTTATGCACATCTTGAGGCTGTATCCTCACTTGGTGATAGCCACTCTCTATCCTGCTGAAAACTGACGCTCCATTTAACTGATTCAGCACATCATCAATGCGCAGAATAGGGAATCTATTCTTGATGGCCATTTTGTTCAGTGTGCGGTAATCGACGCACATACGGAATGAACCATCTTTCTTTTGTACTAGCAGTACATGGGAACAAAAAGGAGAAGAACCGGGCTGAATCAGCCCCTTGGACAAGAAGTCCTGCACCTAAGTCATAATCTCCTCTCGTTGAGTCGCACTAACTGAAAGTTTCAATCTGTTCAGGGGTAAACTGTGGTCTTCCATTATAGGGCTTTTGTACCTGGTTTCCCCTCGGCTTTTGAGGCTGAAATCCCCTCTTTTGAGCCTTGGGAAACTCTCTTGTTTCAAACTTGGGGGTCGCTGGCTTTTTATCCCCCGGTAACCCTGCTTGTAGTGAAGGCACACTAGTAGGATCCTGCATGTACATGAGACTAGCCACATTGGCTGAATGCATAAGTCTAATATTTCTTTAATATCTTTGGTGTTCACTTGGGCCTGTATCTTTGGAGTGAGTCCTGCCCTATACTTCCTGGTTGAGTCTTGTTAGAAATTTTCTTGAAAGGCGAAACCTGCGAGTATGCATCTCAAGATTTCTGATTGTAAGACTCCACTGCATCTTGTGCTTCCATATGAATGCTCTCCCAACCAAGAAGGACATGATCCCGAAACTGTTTGGGAATAAACTGTTTATAGAAAGCTTTCTTGAAGTCCTTCCATTTCCTGGGTGCTACATAGTTGGCTGTTTTAGCTATCCACCATGCACTAGCTGTACTAGTCAAGTGCAAACCAACCATACGAAGCTTTGAGGACTCACTGAAATTTTCCACGCTGAATGCAGCATCAAACTGCCTTATGAACTGCATTGCCTTTTCAGCTTGGCCATACTGGCCATTGTAAGTGGCAAATCTTACTGACTTCCCACCGTCCTTGAATTCTTTAGTCTCTACCTTCCTGCTGCACTTCTTCTTCTTCTTCTTCTTCTTCTTCTTTGGCTCTGAAGATCCAGAAGAAGGAGATGTTGTTGAGGATGAAGAGGTAGAGCTAGAAGATGAAGACGAACTGGATGAACTGTGATGATGCTTCGCCTTCTTCTTGTTGGGAAGAGGACCTGCTCTTTTCCTGTTTTTGCCCACCACTCTTTCCTGATCTGCTCTAGAGGGAGGCTTCTCTGTCTTTTCCTCAAAAAGAGGTTGTACCATCTTGCGAAACAGGGGATCGCTTGTTGCCTCTCCCAACTGAGTAATTAACTCTTTGTAGGCATTCTCTTTATTTATCTGTATAGCCTCAGCCTGCTGTACCTGGACAGACGCTGCCATTCCCTCATGGGATGATTGGTCATGCTGCTGTGAAGCCATCTCTGCAACTTGTCTGAGATCTGCAACTCTCTCACACATACTGTGTAAGCAACTGATGCACTCAGCCTCTGCTTTTTCAAAGAGAAAAATACTTCAACAAGAGGTGTATTGCATTCACACTTGTGCCAGTACAAGCTATCAACTCAAGGCATGAACTCAAAACTGTGTGCCCCTTTTTTGGCTACTGCAAATGACACTGAGAATGCATCTGATTCCCTTTTCAGAGCACAAAGGCATGCATTACTTTACTTGTGTAAATCTCTGATTTCTCTGCTTTTCTGCTGTTTTTCTGACAGAAAAAAGTCTGACAGATAAGTGAAAATTGATGGCCAGAACTGTCTCTGCAACTCTCTTTTTTTTTGGACAGTAACTAGATGGGTAACTGGTTGGTTACACTAATCAGACTAACTGGCTCTGGTCTGGTTAGTCTGTGATTGGATGGCTCTGGTCTGGTTGGAAAAACAGTCTAGTTGGTCTGTAACTAGACCACTAACTGAACCACTGACCAAGGTAACTGAACTGGGCACAGTCTGGTTACAGCGACCAGACGTGTCTGGTAAGGTCAAGCTAAGTGAAGCTCTAACCAGGTCACTAGCCAAGGTTAAGTTAGATTAAACCCTGGTCAGCCATGTCAGCATCCACGTGTCGCATGTCAGAATGCTAGGTCAGCTCACACGTTCATGCCATGTCATCCCTGCGTCAGCACTATTCTGTGCACTGCCACGTGTCGTCTGTGACACGTCAGCTCTGTTCTGGATGCCACGTCAGCCACCTGTCTACATGGACTGCCACATCAGCCTCCTACACGTGCCAGCGCCACGTCAGCAAATGACACGTCAGCCTAAGGTTTCAGGGTTGACGTTGCTCGTCGTGGGAACCTTGTGTGTCTTTACGTCGCCAGCCCGGCCATCCAGACGAGTCCAAGTAAGCAATCGGCTTCCTATGTGTGTGGTTTATGGGACTGGACGCGAAAAAGCACGGGTGATCCCTTCGCTCGGCAAATGACAGACCAGGGAGCTGACCAATGAAATCCTTTGTCACGCATGAAGCCCTGCTTCAAATATGATGTCTGATTGACGTGGGGGCCTGTCCGAAAGCTTAGCGTATTCCTTGGGATTTTATTCTCTGGCAGCTAGACAAGCTTCTCCGTGATAAAAACGTAGTATGACGGTAACTCATACATATAGATGGAAGAGGTCATGTCAATATGCGTGAAGGCGTCAGTTGCTAGCCCCTTTCGAAAATCGGCGCTGGCCAATCAATTTGGACGTTCGTCATGGCCTCTATCTTTTGCCTTCCGCTGGCATATCACTAACTCATCTAGCCAGATCGTCAAAGCTTGGAAAGACTTTGAGCCTTGGCGTTGATACCAATGCAAAACGTTGGTGACGTGTTTTTCTTTTTCTCTCTGTGGAATCTTCTACAAACACTCTCTCTATTTCTTGATTCAAGCTCTCTCTCTCTCTCTCACTCTCCCTCTCTCTACAAACACACTAGGACCCAGGACAATCGTCGGGCTGGACCCCCCTGAAGGTTTTTATTCATGAAGAGAGAATTTTGAGTACATAGTTCAACGTAGAGCTGCATGATACCAAATTCAAACGTGAATCCATTTTACAAGAGCTTCAAGCTCATTCCAAAATGGCAACATGCCACTTGTCCAAAATCTAGACTAAATCCTTTTACATGCCTCTAAGGGAAATTTTTGGGATCTTTGTAGCACTTGGTCACGCGGGTGGCCTCCGAAATACCTGCTACGCTCCAAATTGCTTGGGTCTTTAGCCCCTCATAGTACCTGCAACAATTAATTAAAGCGCACCACCATCGCACCCATTAATTGTTAGCGCTTTGCATGCAAATAATAAACTGTGGACTAATCCTAGTCACAGGTGGGCGTCCCCACTGAACAAACATGTGAACAAAACATAGAACACAATTTTGGTCGATTGAAGTCAACCCTTTTGGTCGTAATTAAGGGGCTTTGACCAATGGTTGTGGCGCCTTAATTATGGCCAAGTTTCTCCAACCGAAGCTGGCACATCTCTCCAACCGAAGTTGGCACAACTTGGTTAACTGTAGTTAACCCTCTTGGTGCATGCCAAGTCTCGTTGACCGAAGTCAATACTCTTTGACCGTAGTCAGCTCTGTGGTTCTTTGGTTAACCGTAGTTAACCCTCTTGATAATAAACCAAGTCTCCCCGATCAAAATCAGGCTTACTTGATCAGAGCCAAGTATCTTTGACCGTAGTCAATTCTTTGACCATAATTAACACAAATGAAAACTCTTTAATTATGATTAGATAAATGGTCAACTCTACTTTGACTTAGGATATTTACATTTGTGGTGACATAGACAGCGAGCTAGACTTAGACAGCAGGCGATTGCAGATCGGGCAGCGGTTTCCTGTCTAAGGGAAGCATGCAGATAGATCCTTCTCAGGATGGTCTCTGACTTTTGAGGGAGAGATCTTCTTCAATCTTCCAATAGACCCCCGTCAGAGTCCATGTCTCGAAGTACGCAGGCTCCTGCATAGAGGCATGTCTCAAGAGGGCCACCACCCCCGCTCCTCGTCTTGCCTATTTGCCCCCCCTCCCCCCGCTCGCTTCTCCCCCGATCTTCCCCTCCCTCCCTCCCTCTACCTTCCTTGGTACCCTCTCCTCCACCCATTCCACCCATAGCAGTTATCCTCTCCAACCGCCCTCCGCCCACCTTCTCTTCGTACCTCTCCCTTTATCCCCCCACCACAATAGCTTCCTCGAAGATGGCGATTCTGATCTCGCAGCCCCACCAAAGTGGGGCCATTGCAGCAATTGGTTCCCCCTCTTGTCCTTTTTGGGGTTTCAACTTTGCCACCATAGGAGAGGAGAAGTGGACCTCTATGCTTTTTTATCTCATGATGAGGTATCAGATGTTTTGCATGATGGACGAGTAGCTGGTACCTCAAAGGAGGGAGTTGTTGGATTTTCCATGGTGACATGGCTATCTTCCAGCTGCATTTTTGGACTGAGAGATGGGGACTACGTCTCGCAGTAGTAGTTGTGCTCTGCTTGGGGCTAGAGATTCAGCTCAAGTAGGTTACACACTGGCCGTTACAATAGTGCGCTAGCTGGTTTGTTGTAGGGGTCTCGTTCATGATGCAGTGGGCCCTAAAGGTAGACATTGAGCCTCCTTTAGGGTAGAGGTCTCCTTCATGATGCAATGGGCCTGTCGTGTTTGGCATGCCACCACAGGGATACAGAGTACTCCCCTTCTAAACCCTTGTCAAAATCGCATAAATCCATGGTTCTTGTCTAGGCTCCCGAGTCCCACCCACATATGGGCCTTGTTCTCCACCCCTCTCCTCCCCATGAATTGGACTATGGTGAGGTTGAACGCACACAGGCTTCACGATTGTGTGTAGTAGCAGTCACAGTGGATGATACTTCGTCAGGAAGTTGCAGAAGGTTGTGGTAGGATTGGCAATGGACATGGCAGGCCAAACCACAGACTTGTGTGCCAGCCACAGGGTGCCAAAGGTCTGCAATCCCTCATGATCCCGGGCTCTCCGGTTGTGGAGCCTTTGCAATGCAGCTTGCATATTTTGTGCAGCGAACAAGATGTGGTGGGTGTGGGTAAGGAGGACATATCAGGCGGCGGTGCTTGGATTGGGACATTGCAGCAATGTCGCATATGTATGCTAGAAACCTGGATTTATGATGGGGTTAGGTGGCTTCCCCTCGGAGAGAAGCCCCAATGCAATGGTGGGGTGCTCTCCTCAGAAAGATTGGATCATCTCATCCATCCTATGCGAGAGGAAAGCCATCCTCTTCGGGTGTGTCAAATGGCGTGAGACCCACTGTGCCTCTCTCAGAGGAGGCAATAGAAGGACTGCGGGGGAGGAGATATCCTGGTCTTTTTAGTTCATTCTGGAGGCAGCGTGGAGAGAGCAAGAGATGATGATGTTATCCATGATGCACACCTTGAGCCTGTCAGAGGGTGGGTCATGTTGAGCAATGTCGGTTTGCTTCAAGGTAACATGTTTGTTGACCCTCATTCTATAGGAGGGGGGAGATATCCTGGTCTTTTTAGTTCAGTCTAGAGGCAGATTGGAGAGAGCCAGAGATAATGAAGTTATCCACGATGCACACCTTGGGAAATGCCCTAGAACCCATGGTTTGATTATGAGTTTCAAGAGATGAGATCTCACCTCATACGTGCGTGAGCCTTGGGGCACCCGATGACGCTCTAGGTAGGTTATATATGCAGAGATTGATCGAATGCTGTGAGATTTTATTTGTTGTTTTTTGTTGTGAATTGAAGTCATAAGGCCATATCTTGTGCTTTTTATGAAAGTAAACAACGAAGCACAACGGAGAGAGAGGATGAGAAATTTTGAAGCAAATGAAAATGAGGGGGCATGTTCTATTTCTTGTCATGTTGTGTTTCTTCTTGTTTTCAATTCTATGCCTGAATAAATTTTATTGCAGCTTGCAGGATTTGGAAATCTTTTAGCTATGGATGAGTTTTTTGTGCAGCCTACACACCATGGGAAGGAGTTTGCTACATCTTATCAATCAGAATCTCTCATATATTTTTTGGAGGACATGCTAGGGGATGGTTCCAAGAGTGGAGAGAGTAGTATAACTTCAAGGCATGGTATTCAGGTCTTTTTCAAAACATGCATGGATTCAGGCATTGCTGGCACTACCAATGATGGATCTTTATTGATGGCTTCTTGTGTGAGGGAAGCATCACTTACAGAAACAGTGCTTTTGGAAACCGGAAATGGTAAAGGAGGTGCAAAAGTTAGAGTTGTTGCGGGAAAATTTGCAGGATTATCCAGCCCCATCCTGTCTCAAGACTTTGTAAGTACTCATTTTTGGATTGCCCTATCAAGATATCACTATTTTTTGTGTCTATATGAAAGGTGTATGATTTGCTTGATGTGAAGCTTCTAGTGCAATATAACAAGAAGTAGACACAGAATAAAACACAGCCAGAGATAAAACACAGCTTTTAGTGCAATATAACAAGCAGTAGACATAGAAGAAAACACAGCCAGAGCTTTTTGCAAGGGAAGTTCTGTTCACGTTGATCAACCAAAAAAACTGCTGATTCTGATGTTGTCTCCGAGAAGGAAGGAGCTGTTAGAAATCGACCAACAGAGGGTACGCACAGCGGAAGACTGATAGAATAGCCCAGGAGCTCACATAGTGTGTGTGGTGGGGTGGAATCACAAACTTCTTAAACTTATGTGCTTCAAGTAGATATGCAGACTCATCAATAGACAATGATCCAGTCAGATATAGAAGCTACCAAAAGAATATATTTCTATCCAAAACTATGGACACAATACAAAGAGAGATAGATCCAAAGTCATAGAGCATGGTCTTTTGATCTTACCACCACGTCCTTTTACTATCTGCCACATATCTCTTGAACTTGAGCCTGCGTGCTCCACCTCGAGCGCATGTAGACTCTCCGTCTTTTGACCTCAGCACCTTGCTGCCCTAGAAGACAGCCAAGGCTCCAGCCCTAGAAGACCTCAATCTGCAGCAACTCTTTCCTTGCCTTGCCTCCTGGATGTAGGCCCAAAGGTAAGGGTGGTGCTGCTCCTGCTGCTCCCAAAACTTTCTGGTTGCTGGATGAGTTATGAGGTTCCTAGCCTCCCCTGTTATAGGCCCCAAGGGCCGTCTGAAATAGCCGGCTGGCAGCCTCAGTCTGGCCGACCAGTGTGCCATAAAACCCGCCTCCACCAGCCCTTTATCTTGGGCTTTGGGCAGCTCCTATTGGGCTGTGTGCCCTCTGCTTTTAAGTGGGGGCCCAGCCCCCTTGCTTTGTGTGCCAGTTGACTGGCTGGCCCCTTCCACGCCCCCTATTTTGGGGCTCTGTGGTGGGCCTTATGGCCGAACAGCCAGCTTCTTGGCCCTATAAAGGGTGGGGTGCTGCGCACTGCAGCCCCTCCCTTTCCTTGCCATCTGTTGTGCTTATGCCAGGCCCTGCTGGACATCTGCCTTATAGGCGCCTTTACATGTGGTATCCCCCGCCATGTCTGCTGCTCCAAATCCGCCTTTTCCAGGCCCTCCTGCTGAGTGCATAGCTATCTGCTTCTGTCTTTCAGCTACATCTATCGCAGCTGTCACGACTCCTTCTCTTGTGAGGTGCTGATGGTGCTGACGTCTGATTTCTACAGCTGAAACATACTCCTAGATCAGAAGAAAGTCCATTGAATGTCCTACCATAGCCCTCTGTAGCTCCTACCGAAGTATCAGATGCTGTGGCTAGTGTTGTACATGGTTGTGGAGGTCATGCACATTCCAACTTACTATGGTCCAATTCATGGCAATGAGAAGAGAGAGAACAAAGCTTGGCTATGAGTGGGAGCCTACACTACAACCTCGGACTTTTGCGACTTCAAGGGGATCGTGGAAGGAGAGTAGTTCATATCCATGTGCGGTGTACCAAGGACATGACAAGTTCTATGCCTACCTTCAAGGGCCACTGCATCATCTGCTCCAAATTTATCGGCACATTGCTGTATCTTCCTGACTACGCTCACTCACTCTCTCTCTCTTCCCTACCCCCTCTCAATCTCCCCCTCTCTTTCCTACCTCATCCTTCTCTCCTACCCCTTCTCCTCCCTTCTCCCCCTATCTCTCTCCCCTTCTACTAGTCTATCCCCCTTCTCCAAATCTGCCCCTACCCCCTTTTCTACATTGGTATCAGAGCATCGCTCTTGGCACCTGCTTCTCTTCCCTTGCAACAAGCAAGTAGTACACCGATCCTGAATCTGTGCTGGAAGTGAATCTTTGTCGTTGGCATAGCTTCACCAAACTGACGCCGGCGCTCACAAGTAAAGAGCTGTCCCAAGATCGATTGGCTTGACGGTGATCGAGGGCCAAGACTGTGTGATCATGCTGTAGCGGTGAGTGATTAGAGCAAGCAACTGACGGAACGGGGTTGGGCTGGGTGCGTTGAACGGATGGCGTCTCATGGTGTGGTGTGGCGTTTGGAGTAGCACCACTAGCTCGTGACTGGCTGCTTGGAGTTAATTCGGCTGGCATTCCAAGGGTATAACGATCTGGAGCTGACTTTGATTTGGTGAAGCTTGATTCAGGTGGAGCTGATGGTGACTAGTAGCTGCCGTCTTCTTCCCAACAGCGTGGTTGTGGGAGCGCCAATCCTACAGGCGTTTGTCTTATGGGTGGCGCAAGAGCTTCTTTGCTGGAGCTTGGTGGCATACCATGCATGTGGAGCTTGTCTCAGCCCATATAAGGCTTTGTTTAGCTTGCAAACCTGAAGTGCATTGCCAGAAAGTTGTTTGACATAAATCTCTTCTTGCAAGTCCCCATTAAGGAAAACTGTTTTTATGTCCAACTGATGGACATTCCAAACAAAATGTGCAGCAATGGCAATAACTGATCTTATGGTGGTCATCCGGGATGTAGGAGCAAAAGTCTCCTCATAATTTATGCCCTTCTTCTATGCATAGCCTTTGGCAACCAGCCTTGTCTTGTACCTGTCAGTGGACCCATTTGGCTTCCTTTTCATTTTGAAAACCCACTGGTACCAATGGCATGCTCACCTGGTGGCAAATACACAACATCCCAAGTCTGATTTTTCTCAATGGATTGCATTTCATTGTGCATGGCATGCATCCAATGCATTTTATCCTTTGCTTCTTCAAAAGAGGCAGGTTCTTCTTCATCAAGAAGAGTACCTGTATAAGCTGTCTCAACTGAAAGAGCCCCCCCTGCGTCACAGTTAGGGGAAACCGAAACGGGGAATGGAAACGGAAATGGAAACGGAAACGGAAACGGAAACGTTTCGGGATTTTTGGAAGGGTTGAAACGGGGAAACGCCACGTCAGCAAGGGGGGGGGTTTTAGAAAAAGGGGTTTTGAGATGAGAACACAGACATTTAGAATGCTACAACCTACAGCTTGCAAGAGAGCCAAGGGTTGAAAGAGAGGGCTGAAACTTGAAAGTGGGGCCTGAAAGAGGAGGGAACAAAAGGCTGAAAGAGGGGGCTGAAGGAGGGGGTTGGAGGGGAGTAGATGATGATGGAGGGCTGAAGCAGCTTGCAAGAGAGAAAGGAGAGGAAAGGAGTGAATGGGGCTCAAGGAGGGCTGGAAAACCTTGAGGATGGAGAGAGTACGAGGCTGAAGGAGTGGAAGGAGGCCAAAATCGAAAACAAAAAGACAAAAAACGGGGCTGGCGGCGGATTTCGCGTCATTTTGGAGGCCTAGCAGCCTGTGTTGGCTGAAACGGCTCGTTTCAGGGATCTGAAATGCGTTTCAGACTGGCTGAAATGTTTCAGCCAACCGTTTCAAGGTCCTGAAACGTTTCAGACCCTGAAACGCGTTTCAAGAAACGGGGCTTCTCTAAAACGGCGTTTCAGGCCTAGCTGGGCTCTGAAACGTGTTTCAGCATAACTGTGTCCTGCGTGCCTTACTGCACTACGAGTGCTGCTAGGAAAAGGTGCCTCAAGCCTACTCTCCCTGAGAGTCTATAGCAACCAATTCGGGACTGTTTTGGCTGCGTGTATCTCTTGAATCTCTTGCTTGACAACATCATCCACACCTTGTGGCTGAATCGGGGCATGTGGATCTAGAGGAGGTTGCTGTAAATTCTGATTTTCAGCATGAGCCTCAGGGGAACCAAATGCTATAGGAAGCATCCCCTCAAAAACATCATCTGAAGAAACTGGAATAGTAAGTTCAGCATGTGTATGTGCTGAATTCTCTAAAATATGACATCTGTACTCACAAAAATCTTGCAGAAAGCAGGATTGTAGAGACGATAGTCTTTGCTTTGTGCACTATACCCAACAAAAATGCATTTAAGTGCCTTATTTGACAACTTATGTCGAAACTCCACAGGCACGTGGACATATGCAACACAACCAAAAACTTTGAAGTGATCCATTGAAGGCTTTCTCCCATGCCATGCCTCATAGGGAGTGATTGTCTTCAAAGCCTTTGTGGGAGCGCGATTCAAAACATAGTTTGCACACATGAGGCCTTCGAGCCAAAACCTGTGAGGCAACTTTTTACTGGTAAGCATGCAATCTATCCATCTCCATAAGAGTGTGATTCTTGCGCTCAGCTTTACCATTTTGCTGAGGTGTAAGCCTTTGTAAGCTGATGTGTGATGCCTTTCTCCTTCAAAAATGCCTCAAACTCATGAGACATATACTCCCCTCCTCTATCTGTGCAAAGTGTCTGCACCTTGAGTCTTGTCTCATTCTCAACCATAGCCACAAAGTGTTTGAAATGCATAAACACTTTTGATTTTGCCTTAAGACCATAGACCCAAGTGTAATTGGTGAAGTCATCTATGAATGCAACATAATAGAGATAACCACCAAAAGTGGGTGTCCTCATGGAACCGCAGACATCACTGTGTATGAGCTGTAATTTTGGAGTAGCTCTTACTGCACCATCCTTCTTAAAAGGAAATCTATGCATCTTGCCAAGGATGCAACCCTCACATGCATGAGGAGGAGGTGACTCCAAAGGAGGCAAGGCATCAACGATAGCATGCTTCTAAAGTGTCATTAAGCTTCCATAGCTCATGTGCCCATACCTGGCATGCCATAACTCAGCATTCTGCATCGCAGCAGTAGGAGTGCTCACTGAAAGTGCAAGATCGGATCTTTTCTCATATATATCAAGCTGAAAAAGACCCCGATACAAAGTGCCAGACAACATCAAAGCATAGTCATTCTCTTTGTCTCTGACTGCTCACTTAGCATCATCGAATATAACCTGAAATCCTCCTCTATTGAGAGAGGACATTGAAAGCAAATTCTTCTTTATACATGGCACATAGAGAACATCTGAAATTCTGAAATCTGTGCCATCAGTGGATGTAAGGATGATGTCCCCCACTCCACACACTGAATAAGAAGAATTATTTGCACAAGTCACCTTCTTTTTAGAAGGTGGAGGATGTAGAGATGCAAAAAGGCTCTTCTTAGAAGTGATGTGCTTGGAAGCACCACTATCAAAATACTAAGTATTTAGTGTCTCATTGACACTGAGAGAGCATGCATCCTTTGAAGGATCATAACTGCAAGTCAAGAAAGCATAAGGATCATCCTCAATAGTGGCTGTAGTATCTGAACTACCCACTGAAAAATCTAAAATGCAAGATAAAAAGGCATAGTGCTCTTTGCTCCAATTACTTGTGCTGCATTTGGACCTCTACCCCTGCCTCCAATTGTAGGAGTGACAGGTGTAGCCAAAGAATCTGGCCTTGCTTCATCTCCATTGACATAATCCCAAAGATGTCTACCAACCAATTGCTGCAAATTATAAAACTCCACAAGGAGTAGTTGGTGCCATCCAACTTATCCTCCTGTGTGAGGACTCCAAACAGCTCATTGGGGTTGTTGTGAGCCATTTTTTTCAGATAAAATTAAAAAAACGCAGCAAACTGAACAAGTAGAATCCTTTCATGGGATGTAAAATGCACAACCAGAGTCTGCCAAAGAAAATCTGCCTACAGTGACAAAAACTGTCACAGCCTATCAGCAGAGGCTTGAAATGCACCACAATGCTCTGCAAATGCCCAAAAAACTGCAAAGTAAATCTGCAAAAAGTGGCAAAAGTCTGCAAATTGACTCACACTTGAGTCCAAAACTGCTTGCAAAGCTCCAAAATGGTCTTTCAACTGCCAAATTGCATCAGAATGCCAAAAGCCCCAAGTTTCGGCAAGAAATTGCACTTGAAAGAGGCAAATGAACTAAAAGCCCCAAATTTGTGCAATTCTCTGCAACAAATGCAAAAGCCCCAAATTTGCTCCCAAAATGCAGGCCAAACGATGGCTCTTTGCACCAATGCCTGACAAAAAATCTCCTTCTGATGTTCACCTGCAATGAAAGCTCTTCAAACAACCACCTTTCTAGAGTACCCTGTAAAGGCACCGTGATCTGAAGAACAGCAACAGTCCATACACTACAGACAGTACGGCTGTACGAACAGCTGACATCAGTTGTATGGCAGATGTACGGAAGGGCACTGTGTAGAATGGAGTACAGAACCCGTATGGGGCTGTACGGTGCTGATGTAGTAGGAATAAAGTTTGCACGTGCGGCGCAGCTGTACGGACTTGCAACAGTACGACGAGCTGACGCAGCTGTACGGATGTACGGAATGTGGGCTGTATGGCCACCAACGAAATCCGTACGGTAGTACAGCGGTGTAGATCTGCTGGGGATGGAGATCGTACGAACGAATGGCGCAGGGGATGTACGGACACAGAGATGGTGCAAAGTTGTACGGACGTGAGCGCGGGCTGTGGGCTTGCACACAAGCTATGAAAGCTGAGAGCTTGGGTAGGAAGAGCTATTCCAAGAGCTGGTCCTGCTCTGATACCAAATGTGAGCACAATGGAGAGCAAGAGTGATGAGCAAGAGAGAGAGTGAGCAAAACGTAAGTGTACTGAATAGTGGACTGAAATGAAGTGAGTACAAAAGAGACTCTAGGGGTTTTGTCTAAGTGACAAAACCCTATCCTATTTACTAACCGTAGTTAGGGATTGGACTGTGGTTAGGGGGAAAAACCTCAATGAAGGAAAAGTGCCCCTAACCTACTTATTACAATACATTGGCCACTGCCTAGAATATGATAATAATTCGAACATATAAGGGCCTTAGCTAGGCCCTTTTGGGCTGCTGCTAGCTCTTTGTTGCTGCTGGAGACCCTATTGCAGGTTGTACACCTGCCCATAGACCCCTGCCATGCTTCACCATGCTGTCTCCCTTTGCTGGCACCATGTCCTGCCCGTACACCTGTTGTGTGTACTTGTACTATTGCTGACATCATCACGCCTTTGTTCCAGGCTGGAGATGCTACGTAGATCTGCTCTGCTTTGTCCTTGACAGTCCCTTGGCCATTCTCTGCCCTCGAGGCAAGCTTCCTTTTGCCAGGTACTCTCCTCTCTTTGTGTGAGGTGCTACCCATGTGGCAGCCCCCTCCCTCTCTTTTCTTTTGCCCACATGGCAGCCATGCTGCTGCTCATGTGTCAGCCTCTCTAACCCTAGGTTCACCCCCCCCATGCTCTCCTCAAATGGGGGCTTACAGATGGGGAGGTGACCATTCCAACACCCCCTCTTACTGACACATCTCGGCCTAATGCCAACACGTCGATGACGATGCTCCAATGACTCTCGGGTCATAGTCCTCTAGAATACTTGGATGTCGAAATCTTTTCCTGGCTTTTCATCCAATGGCTCCTGCTACCAAGTATGGTTCCACTTCCGCACACCATCCTAGTACACAAGTCCATCTTTGGTAGCACCTCCTGGCACCACCTCCTTCAGTCACGTTCCCGCCTTTGAACTCGAGCAATCTAGCCGCCACGGTCTTCCAATTGTCCCCCTCATAATGAGTGAACAACCTGGAGTCTTCCAAGCACCATGCTTTGAGGGTCTATTTCAACCCGTCCTTCCTTTGGCAAGGTCCGCAACTATTGAATATTTCGAGATAACCTGGACCACAAACTCTCACTGAGTTCTCAAGCAATTACTCTTCTAGCTTCAGTGCTCCTTGTCCATCACCTTCCAACAATATGTGTTTGAGATTTGAAGAAGCACCCACACTTCCCCTTTTGCCTTTGAAGGCGGCCATTTCCTTCCAATCTTGCATTATCCGAGACAAATGAAGAGCAGAGTCTCTCCACAGCATGCCATAAAGGCTTACATGAAGAACATCTAGTACATACCAGATCATCGTACTACCTGTGTGCTTGATTTGAAAGCAAACCATGCACCTCATCGAGGCACATACCAATAGCCTGTGTAATCCTGTAGTGTCCCCTTATGAAGTACAGCATCCATATGAACATGAGACCATAGGACACTCCAAGGAATCCACCCTAGTCAGTGTCAACAGCCATGCACCTGGAAGATGCCAAGCACTCCATGCTGTCCATCACCTTCACAAAGGTCTTTGACTCCTCGTCGACCCACATCTCAATGTTAGACATCCTCACTATGGTTTCTAGGTGAACATATCTGATTACCACATTTGCTTTGGCCTTTCCGTCACCCTCTGAATCTGAGCCTGACTCCTTCCTTTTGTTTTTTAGATCTGCAGTCCTTCGCAATCTAGCGTGTCACAATAGAAGCACTTCTTCTACTTCCTCTTGGAAGTGTCCTTGTCATCAGAGTCGTCTTTCTTGGACTTGCCAGCATTAGGCTTGCCCTTTCCTTTAGCGTAATCGTTTGCCAGTAACACCTTGTCATCTTTGTCGTTGTTGTAGAGCTTCTCCTTAACTTCTTCTTGTGGCAATAACGGACCCAACTCCTCAAAAGTTAGAGGTTTGGTCCTCTGTCCTGCTGTCACGGTCGTAACAAAGCTTTTGAAACTCTGAGGTAGCCTCCTCAATACCATCAAGGCCAAATGGCACGAGTCCACCTTCTGACCAACTGATGCTAGTTGATCCCTCACTACCTTAAGTGGTCATGTACTGAATCTCCCTCATCCATATCTAGGTTGTAGAGCTGATGCTGAAGAAGCAAGATCCGAGATGTGTTCTCTGTCTCGTACAGATTCTTCAGAGTGACCCACGCCTCTATTGACGTCTCGGCCATCTAGATGTGAGGAAGCACAGAGTCCATGGTTGTCCCTATGATCAATGCCAGGGCATGGGCATCTCTGTCTTCCCAAGCTTCGAGCTCTTCTCCGCTACTGCCATGAGTATATTCTCCTGTTTGTCCACCATGTCCTTCGATTGCACCTCCACTCTTGTTGTCAATTTCCACAACTTCCGAGCCACTAAATGACTCCGGATCTTCACCTTCCAGATCGGGTAATTTGACCCATCCAATTTTCCAGACTCTCCAAAGTTAGGGATAGTGAAAGAAAGAAATCTAGGGGAGGAGGAAGGGAGGGCAGGGGTTGAAGAGGTCGACATCTCTGCTGCTAAACCACACAGCAAAGTCGATCAAACTCAACCTTTAGTAGACTAGAACTCCGTACGCACCTGACTAATGAGTCACCCTCCCTCTCGCAAGGGCACTACCATCCAGTCGTGGAAGTTGATTCCCAAGAGCTTATGAATCAGGGTCGTCCTTCAGCAAGGTCCCTGCCTTTAGGCTCCCACACCTGTGAGCCTCCTACTTGGGCTCTGATACCATATTACAGAGGGTATGCACAGCGGAAGACTGATAGAATAGCCCAGGCACTGACACAGGGTGGTGTGGGTTGTGGAATCATGAACTTCTTAAACTTATGTGCATAGAATAGATGTGCAAACTCATCAATAGACAATGAACCAACCAGATAGGGAAACCACCAAAAATAATATATTTCTGTCCAAAGCTACGGACACAATACAAAAGAGATAGATCTAGAGTCCCACCAATGGTGTGGTCCTCTGATCTTACCACAAGGTCCTTCTCCTATCTGCAGGCTATCTCTAGACTCGAGCCTGCGTGCTTCATCTCAAGCGTAAGTAGACTTTCCGTCCAAAGATCTTCTCCACCTTGTTGTCTGGAAACCAGCCCAGGTGGGCTGCCACTCAAGCTCAGTCTGCAGCTCCTTCAGAGTCACCTTCACCTCCTGTGGATAGGCCCAAGGCTAGCCTTCTTGTTGCTTCTGTCTGCTGTCAGAGGGCTGCTCCAGATGATCCCCCTCTGGCCGACTTGGTTGGCTGGCCAGCCGCTGCTGGTCGGACTGGTTGGCTGGCTCAACCAGCCCTATATAAGGGCCCTAGCCAGGCCCTTTTGGGCTGCTGCTAGGCTGCCCTTTGCTGCTGCTGGAGACCTTATTGCAGGCTGTACACCTGCCCACAGACCCCCGCCATGCTGCTGCCCTTTGCCGGCACCATGTCCTGCCCGTACACCTGCTGTGTGTACCCATACAGGTCGGTACCATTGCTGACATCATCGTGCCTTTGTTCTAGGCTGGAGATGCTGCGCTGATCTGCTCTGCTCTGTCCTTGACAATCCCCTTGCGAGGGGGAAGAGTGGAGGAAGGGAGCAAGAGAGTGAGAGTGAGAGAGAGAGACACTAGTGTGGGTGTGAAGTGATGAGTGAGCCACACCACAAACTCACTTATGTTTTATTAGGATTAGGTTTACCCTATGACTGTCTTAAGACAGTCATAGGTGTCCTATCTTTAATTCTTTAACTAAGGGTTGGCAATGTGCCTTTACCCCAACAACCTCCCACCTAAAGGCCAATGTGCCTAAAGGGGAGAAAAGAATAAAAATTACAGCAATATACAGTTACTGTATACAAGACCATAAAGTAAGAATGGTCTCATCCTAATCCCATGATGTGGCGGCAATGTGCAAACCGCTCTGTAGGCAAGCTCTTAGTGAGCAAATCTGCAGGATTATCATCAGTATGTACTTTCACAAGCTCAAGACGCTTGTCTTCCAGTACCTCCCTGATGAAATGATATTTCACTTCTATGTGCTTGGTCTTCTGATGAAAGACCGGATTCTTTGCCAACATGATAGCACTCTGACTATCACAATGCAAAACTGGCATATCTCCTGTAATGCCCAAATCTCCCACCAGCCGAGTAAGCCATATTGCTTCCTTGCAAGCCTCAGTGGCTGCAACATATTCAGCTTCTGTGGTTGACAGTGCAACGCATTTCTGCAACCGAGACACCCATGATATAGCACCTCCTGCAAATGTGAAAATATAACCGGTAGTAGACTTCCGGTTATCTGCATTCCCTGCATAGTCTGAATCTGTAAAACCATGCACCAATGCATCCTGCCTACCATAGCATATGCACAAGTCTTTGGTACCTTTGAGATACCTCAAGACACCTTTCACTGCTTCCCAATGCCGCTTGCCTGGATTTGCCATATACCTGCTGATGACTCCCACCGCAAAAGCAATATCCGGACGAGTGGCAACCATGGCATACATCAAAGATCCAACTGCAGATGCATACGGAACCTTGGCCATTTCAGCCTTATCATCATCTGATCTCGGGCTGTCCTTACTGCTGAGTTTTAAATGTGGAGGCAACGGGGTACTAATGGACTTCCCCCCCTCCATTTTAAACCTCTGCAGTACTCTGTCAATATACTCTTTCTGTGACAGAAACATAAGTCCCTTGGACCTGTCACGAGTAATACGCATGCCAAGAATATGATTTGCATCACCCAAGTCTTTCATGTCAAAAGACTTATGCAGTTGTTTCTTCAAAGCACTAATCTCATGCTGAGATTTACTGGCAATAAGCATGTCATCCACATATAGAATGAGTAGCATCAAACTGCCATCCTTTGCCCGTTTGGTGTACAAGCAATGATCGGTTTCACACCGATGATACCCTTGGGACTGCATGAAGGCATCAAACTTTTTGTACCATTCTCTTGGTGCCTGCTTGAGTCCATACAAGCTCCTCTTGAGCTTACACACAAGCTGTTCTTTCCCTTTAACAGCATATCCCTCTGGCTGACTCATATAGATTTCATCATGAAGATCTCCGTGAAGAAAAGCTGTCTTCACATCCATCTGACATAAATCCATGTCATCATGAGCAACAAGAGCTAACACTGCTCTCAAAGTAGTCATCTTGACTACAGGTGAAAAAATTTCATCAAAGTCAATGCCCTTCTCCTGCTTAAATCCCTTGGCAACCAATCTGGCCTTATACCGAGGTAAAGCATTTGAATCCACTTTGACTTTGTAAACCCACTTGCATGGCAAAACCTTTCTGCCTGCAGGTAACTGCACCAAGTCCCATGTATCATTCTGAAGTAGGGAGTCCATTTCTGACTGCATGGCTTTCTCCCACTTCTTTTTCTCTGTTCTTCCCATAGCTTCCTTGAAGCTGGAAGGCTCACCACAATCTGTCAGCATAATAAAATCAGCCACATTATTGGCTCCTGGAACAAACCTGGCAGGAGGCCGTTGTGCACGGGTGCTCCTCCTCACAAAATGTTCCGGATTAGGCTGCTGTCCAGCCTGTTCTTCATGCATGACGGGTGGCTGTACCACCATATCTGGCTGTTCTACAGCCCCATCTGTTGGCACATCCAGTGGTGCATCATTGGCAAAATTGTCTGGCTGATTTTCAGCCTGTATACCCTCTAGAACAGGGTGATCTGCAGCAGGCTGCTGCTGCATATAAATGGGCATTCTTTGCTGTCCAACATCATCATAAATAACCCTCCTGTATTCCACAGGTTGCACGGATTCCTTGTGTACACTATCTTCTTTAAAGATGACATCATTGCTGCGTATAATCTTCCGTTTAACGGGATCCCATAACCTGTACCCCATTTCACCTTCGTCACCATATCCCATAAAGATGCATCTGATAGACTTTGGATCCAGTTTGGTGCGGAGATCTTTGCGTACATGAGCAAAGCACTCGCAGCCAAATACCCGTAAGTGCTTATATGAGGGTGGCTTGCCAGACCACACCTCCTCTGGCACTTTCAACTCCAAAGCCTTATTTGGTGACCTGTTAATAATGTGAACTGCTGTTTGCACGGCTTCTGCCCAAAAGCCATGGGGTAATGCAGCATAAGACAACATACATCGAACCTTCTCCTGAATAGTTCGATTCATCCGCTCACTTGCACCATTTTGAGATGCATTATGAGGGGCTGTGAGTTCCTGTTTGATGCCCTTAGCTTGGCAAAACTGCACAAAAGCATGTGACACATACTCACCCCCATTATCGGATCTGAGGCATTTCAGCCTACGACCTGTCCGATTTTCAACCTGAGCGACAAACCTCTTGAAAGCATCTAGGGCATCTCCCTTATGCTTCAAGCAATAGACCCACACCTTACGTGTGGCATCATCAATGAAAGTAATAAAATATTTGGCACCCCCTAGTGATAACTGTGGCATCTCACACAAATCAGTGTGCACTAGATCAAGTGGTGCTCTATTCTGGGGAGATCTCCTCTTATGAGGAGTCACAGAATGCTTGCCAAAAATACAATGATCACAAGTAGGCAAATCTGAAAAAGAGAGAAGCGGCAGATAACCCAAACGTGACAGTTCTTGCATTCCTTTAACAGACATGTGTCCCAACCGGCTATGCCACAATGAAACCTTTGGCAGCTCGGTTATGGCAACAACATGATTACCCACACTGGAAACATTACAAGGTATCTCTCTTAAAACCCTCAGCCACTACAGTCTGGCCATCAGTAATCACCCATTTGGAATCCCCAAATGTGGTGTGGTAACCACTGTCATCTAATAAGCCAGTGCTAATCAGATTTTTCTTGATTTGCGGCACATGGCGAACACCATCAAGCATAAATGACTGTCCATCAGGAAATACTATCTGTATACTGCCAATCCCTGCAATCTGACATGCATAGTTGTTCCCAAGATGAACAACTCCATGAGTACCTGTGTAGGAAGTAAACCACTCCCTATGAGGTGTAACATGAAAAGCAGCACCTGAATCCAAGAGCCAGGTGTGCATGTCATGGCCATCAATAACCAAAGCATGTGCTATTACAGCAGAAGAGCATAAAACATCATGTATGTCACTGTCACTGTCCTCTGCTGCAACATTCACTGCATCCAAGTCATCTGCCTTGGCCTTGCCTTTGCCTTTGCTTGCATTTCCTGCATCCTTTGTTTCATCCTTCTTGGCTTTCTGATCCCGTATGAACTTGAAGCACTTCGACTTCACATGTCCCTTCTTGCCACAATAAAAGCATTCAATGTCCTTTTTCCCACGGGACTGACTACGGGATTTGGACTTACTAGCAGATCTCCCCTTCTGCTGAGTCCTGCCTCTGTCCTGTACCTGCAAAGCACTTGAAGACTTGCTGCCCGCATTATTCTTCCTGCTCATCTCCTCCATAAGAAGAGAGCTCTCTACATCAGCATAAATAAGAGTGGCATTTGAGTTTGACAGGGTGGTCTTGAAAGTGTCCCAACTCTCAGGAAGAGTACACAACAAGAAAGTAGCCTTGAACTCCTCATCAAGGTTCAACCCCTGTGCAATCAGCTGTGTAAAGATAGCATTGAACTCACTCAAGTGTGAGGTCATAGCTGTACCTTCCTTCATGCGAAGATCAACCAGCTTCTTCAGCCAATAAACCTTACTGGCTGAGCTCTTTTGGGCATATAATTCTTCTAGTCTTTGCCATAGACCATAAGAGGTTTTTTCAGCCTGTACATTGAACACAAGAGTGTCTGAAATAGTAAGCATGATAGCTGCCCTCGCGGACAAATCAAGCTCTTCCCAGTCATCAGCTGCCATATCAGATGGCTTGACACCCTTTACCCTTATGGGCTTGGCAATCTTCTTTAACAGAAGGACATTCAAACACTGTTCTGCCCATAATGCATAGTTATGTGCTCCTTCCAGTTTCTTTATGTTCAGAATTGAAGAATCACCTCCTCCTGATGCCATATCAGATGAGGAAAGTACCTGACTCCCTGGAAGTAAAAAAAAAAAGGCTGAATAAAAGTTCTGATTTCTCAGAAAAGCCTGCTCTATTCAAGAGCCAGAAGCACTCTCAAAGGTGCTGTTTTTACTGTCAGTAAAATCTGCAGCAAAACAGTAAATGTCCCTGCAAATACTGTACCTTCTGACAAACTGTTCTGAGCTCAAAGAGGCATAAAAACAGTAATTTCAGACTGCTGCTGCTGCTCAACAAGAGCTTAACAGTGCATAATTATCTGACAAAACCACCAACACTGCTGTAAACACTGCTGTACTGACTGTACTGATCACTTCTCCCACCTCAGATGAGGTATGTCACTGACTCAAATTGCAGAAACCACTTGACAAACACCCCAAAAACAGTAAATGACCCTTCAGCCTGTCACAAAACCTGCAACAGTAAATGGGATAAATCCCAAGCAATCACCCTTATACCAAGGGGAGAAAATGCATCTGAAGATCTCTGTTGGTAACCCAAGTGCTATCAAACAAAGTCTGGGCAAAAGCCCCTTGATCTGACACCTGAATCAAGTGGAGAACACCTCAACACTGAGGTAGCATGCAATATGAAATCTCTCTGACACTTGTACCTGACAATGTGTAATGCATAGGCTGCCCCTGTGTACTCAGTAACAACACAACTCACAACGTACAGACACCAAGAAGAAAATCTTTTGAGCACTGTCAACGATGGGCAGTTAGGGACCGAGTAAACTCGATGCGCCCTGACCAAGCGTGGCTCAACTGAGATTTTCAAAGTGCGTACAAAGAATGTGACCTGCAACAAATGTCACCAAATGCACTGCGGAAATAAAGCAAATGTGTGCTCCCTGGCTACACACTGCCTCAAGGCATATACTGCAAACACATCCAGGCAAAAGCCCTTTGATAAGATCACCCAAAACTGAGAATTTCACTCAGTAAATGCATAGAAACTCCTGCTGTACTTCTGTCCTTCTTGCAGCACGCTTCCCCAAAAAAAAAATGAGACTTTGCAGCATAAACAACCAAGTCCTGCTGTTTCTGTACCCTGCTGGTTCGACGCCAACCCAGTGTACCTGCAGACGGACTGTCGTCCGTACCTGGCTGTGAAGGACTGTCGTCCGTACCTGTGTACGGCTGTCCGTACGACTGTACGGACAGTCCGTACAGCTGATGTAAGAACTGCTGTAAAACACAGCAGCTATGCTGCTGTATTGCAGCAGGCTGGCGACGCCCACGCCCTCGTCAAAGACCTGCAAAAGGTGCAGCTGTTGGACGAAATGCGCCGAAATGCGCCCGCGACCACGCCTTGCAGCTGCCGTACGAAATCGCCCGCGACAAACTGCGCCGCCTGCGATGCACACACCCGCGACCACCGTATCCCCTTCAAAACGCGCCGTCGTACGGCTCTGTGCCCTGGTCCGTACAGTCGTACGGACGACGTACGGCAGTACGGAACTGTCCGTACGTCCGTACGGTATGGATGAGGATGAGGTAGAGGGGGAGAAAGCTCGATGGCTCTGATACCAGTTGCGAGGGGGAAGAGTGGAGGAAGGGAGCAAGAGAGTGAGAGTGAGAGAGAGAGACACTAGTGTGGGTGTGAAGTGATGAGTGAGCCACACCACAAACTCACTTATGTTTTATTAGGATTAGGTTTACCCTATGACTGTCTTAAGACAGTCATAGGTGTCCTATCTTTAATTCTTTAACTAAGGGTTGGCAATGTGCCTTTACCCCAACACCCCTAACCATTCTCTGTCAGATCTACCCTTCCTCGAGGCAAGCTTCCTTCTGCTAGGTACTCTCCTCTCTTTGTGTGACGTGCTGCCCATGTGGCAGCCCCCTCCCTCTCTCTTTTCTTTTGCCCTCATGGCAGCCATGCTGCTGCTCATGTGTCAGTCTCTCTAACCCTGTTCATCCCCCCCATGCTCTCCTCATATGGGGGCTTATAGATGGGGAGGTGACCATTCCAACAGGATCACCAAAGACTCTATGATTTCTATCCTTCCATAGAGTCCAGAGTGCCTAGTAATGAACCCAAGAGCAGAACAACTCAAACCCCCCATCTACGTGGGTGAATCGCAAAAAGCAGAAATCCCACTGAGTTGGCTGCCAATAACCACACACACATGCACATGCACACGCACACGCACACGCGCGCGCACACATTTTTTTTGGGGTGAAAACTTTGAATGCTTTATATGACAAGGTAGCCATCCCAAAACTGGGAAGCTGAAAAAAGTACATCAATAGAAAATCTCCGTGTAGGACAAATATACATCGTAGTCTATGTAGTGAGTTTGCAGACAATCAAAGAGTGATTGCTGCAAAGAACGACGAAAGAAAACAAAAGGAGAAAACATAGGATCATCAAAGACTGTGTGGTTTCTATCTTTCAGAGAGTCTAGTAGTGAACCGAGGTAAAGAACAACTCAAAATCCAGCCATCGAGGATATATCCCAAAAAGCCAGAAAAGCTTCCCGAAAGAAGCCCGAGGAAATCTCTGTCGCAATCTCTGCCGAAGGATGCCCAAGAAGTCACGTGTCTTGGGGCGGTGCCAAAAAATATGAGACACAAACTCCATCGGAGCCAAACATCAACGACAAATAGCCGGAGCATAACGTGTGCATGATAAAAACTGTCTAGACGGAAGAACCCCCAATAGAACATGTCATAAAAATCCTGTTGTCGAAGAGGGACCTTGTGTTAAGACAGGCAATCTCCAAATGCAGAGGCCAGGGCCAAACAACTGGTCAGGAAGGCCAAAACTGGCAAACTCCAAACACCAAGGTCAGGGCCAAATAAATGGCAAAAAAGGCCAGAACTGGCCGACCTAACCGACCAGATCTGGCCGACCAGATAGGTCAGGCCGATAAAAGGCTGTAGCCCCCTGGCTACTTAACTCACCTTTTCTGGAACAGGCCTGCGCTCCAGTATTGCTGCTGCCTCTGCTTCCTTTGTCTCCACTCCTGCATCCTCTCCAGCATCCTCTGCCTCCACCCGTGCTTCCGCTTCAACATCTCTGCCTCCTCTGCCTCAGCTTCAGCATCTCTGCCTCCTCTGCTTCAGCTCCATCATCCTCTCCTATTGCTACTCCAGATCAGCATCGTCTTATATCTCTACTGTATTATTTTCTCCAGATCTGCAGCAAACCTTTGCTCTTCTAGCAATAGGTTACTGACCCAGATTTGGTTCAGTTCCAGCTAGTGGAGCTAGTGCAGATCCCACTTCAGTTGGCTGTTCTGGAGGACTGCTGTTTGCTCCCTCCACAGTTTCTTTCTCAGATATTTCTTATCTTGTATTGAGTTCCTTTGGTGATGAATATTTCTTCTTCAGCTATTATTAGTCTTCAGTGTTGTTTTATTTGTCTCCAAGAACTTTCTTTATATGGTATCAGAGCAAGGTGTGCCTATCGACACCTGAGCCTTGACCTGGAAAGCTTGGAAGATAGATCATCAATTGAAGATGTCTTCTCCTTCTTCCCCGAAGCGATCTCAGCCCGAATCGACCTCTATTCAACCACCACCCTCGTCATATGTCGAGAGAGAGTCTGCAAGGATCGAAGGTGATGAATACCTCTCCAAACTCTTTAAAGAATTTGCTGAATTTCAGAAATGGAAGGAACTTGAAGCAGGTACCCGCACACCTCGTGCTTCTTCTTCTCCACGTTTTCCTCCAATACCTCTATTCAACTCGGAAGAAGCTGAGCAACATCTCAAGTTCGGTGCCGACGAAGAACAAGTATACCAAGTATACCCTGACGAAAGAGGATAGGCCGGCATGAGGACAATGGGTTATTTGACAATGCCTATCCCACAAGAATCAGTGCAAGGTATGTTGCCCTATTCCCTTGGTGCAACTCCATCTGTTATGCAAGGCATAGGAACGAGTAATCACGAGGACACAGATCCATACATGCATGTGAACACTCATAGACGAGAAAGGAGAAATGCGTCAGACAATGAGTTTGCTTTCGGTTCTCATTCTTCCTTCCCTCCCATCCCTCTCATATCTTCCGCTGCCATCTTTCCTCCAGTGGCTTCTCATCCTCCATCTTCTCTCATGCCACTGGGCTCCTATAGTTTATTTCCCTCTATCTCTCCCGCTGCCCCTTTTCCCCCTCTCATGTCGTATCCCGCCTCTCATGTTTATCCCTCCCCCTATGGGCCTTCTTTGAATTCTTTTGTTCCTCCGGTGGTGCCGCCTCTCCCTCCTTCTCACTCCGCTCCTGTTCTGAGTCCTCTCATGCATCCACTGGTTGCTTCTCCCTATCATTCCCTTTCCCCTCTCACCCTCTCTCTGCAACAGCCAAACATGCTTTTATTGATATGACTCGTTTTAACGGGTCTAATTATACCACATGGTCAAATATCATGCACCATGTGCTTGATTCTCAAGACCTATGGGAACTCGTTCAAGGTACTGAACCGCAACCCGATCCTCATGTTTATCCTTATCAGGTAGTTTGCTCGTGGCGACATCGTAATGCCACTGCCATTGTCGAAATCATGCAAGGTCTTTTGCCTGAATTTCACTCTCAATTACAGCATTTTGACCTTGCCTCTGAGCGATGGGCACATCTCACTGACCGCTATGCAGCCCGAGATCGTACTCGTCGCATCAATCTTGACCACGATCTCCAGCAATTTCAGATCACTGCTGACGATGATCTCAAGGTCAAACTGGCAGACTACCGGCGGTTAATTGCTGAATTTGCCACAACTGGTCCTCCCAAATCCGAGGATGACCAAGTTACTTTCTTTTTGAACAAACTCCCGCCCAAGTATTTTAGTTTTATGCAGCAAATCATTTCTCAACCCTCCCTTCCTACTTTTTATGAGTTCGAATGTCAACTCTTGCGTTATGCTCGTCTCTACTCTTAGGTCCACCAAAAACATAGTGTTCCTGCTTCAGAGGGGGCTCTTCTCTCCGGGATTCAAAAAGATCAACTCAGCTCCAGGAAGCCCTCTCCCACTCCTGGCTCCAATAACTCCTCTGGTATTAAACCCGCCTGGCACAACCTTCCCAAAAAGAATCGGTTTTGTCAACATTGCCAGAAAGTTGGGCATGTTGATGACAAATGTCGCTTTAAAGCCAAAGGCATTCTCCCACAGCCCCCCACCACGACTCCTCTGCCACCTCGTTGGCACCCTAGGAGTGGTCCTCCTCCACCTAACGCTGGCCTTTGGAGACCACAGGGCCATGTCACTAATCATTTCACCCCATCCCCTCCTTTCATCACTCCCGAAGGCCTGTCTGACTGGTCCACTGGAGATTCTATAGACTTCACTTCTCAAGCCTTGATCCATATCATCGAGCTTGTCTCCTTCCCATCCATATCTGGATCAGCATTTCATACTCTTCCATGTGGCCCTAAAGCCCCTTGGATTGTGGATAGTGGAGCCACTCATCATATGACCCCTCATCATGATCTCTTCATTTCTTGCCAACTGGCAACAGGGGGAGTCCGTTGTGGCAATAACTCTGTCGCTCCTATTCGTGGCGTTGGTTCAATCACATTTGATACCGACAAAGGCCTCAATCTTGCTCAGTTGGATCCAAGTGTTTTATGTCCCCCAATTAGGGGTCAATCTTCTTTCCGTCCATCAACTTTGCCTTCTTGGCCGTGCGGTGCTATTTACAAAGATGCATGTCGAAATCATAGATGAGACATCGGGACTCCTTTTAGCTCGGGGCGAAGCCCAACCTCATGGTCTGTACCTCATAACACAATTTCTTGAGACTCCCTCCAATACCGGCTTTGAGTTTCATCGGCTTCATGGTCTTGCTTCCCTGAAAGATCCAACTAACACAGAACGATTGTGGCATTATCGTCTGGGACATTTGTCCTATGACTCTTTATATGAAATATCTCGAGATCATCTGGTTGATGGCCTACCTAAATTATCGCGAGTCAAAGATATTTGCCGTCCATGCCAATTAGGCAAACAAAGCCGAACTCCTATTCCTTCTCATTCCACTTCTCGAGCCAGTGAGAGATTGCGTTTAATCCACCTCGATATTAGTGGCAAATCTCCTGTTCCATCATTGAATGGCTCACAATATTTCTTCTTAATTGTGGATGATTACTCTCGATATCAATGGGTGTTCTTCATGAAAGAGAAATCTGACACTTTTTCCTTCTTTGCTACTTGGGCTCGATTGGTCATGAATCAAACGGGGAAGCCTATTGGGATTGCTCATAGTGATAATGGTGGTGAATTCATTTCCCATGAATTCACTCACTTCCTTCACGAGCATGGTATCCAACGCCATCTTACATCTCCCAATTCGCCCTCCCAAAATGCTTGTGTCGAATGGAGATAGCGCACAGTCATGAACATGGCACGTTCCATGCTTTTTGCGGCCGAGTTGCCTAAACGTCTCTGGCCAAAAGCTGTGAATACTTCTGTCTATCTCCTTAATTGTTGCCCTACTCAGCCCATCCCGAACATGACGCCTTTTGAGGCCTTCTATGGCTACCGACCCTCTATTTCTCATATCCGCATCTTTGGATGCTGCACGTACACTCGTACTCCCAATGATACTCGCGGTAAACTAGAACCTCATGCCGAACTTCTACTTCTCGTTGGCTACTCAGCGGAAGCCAAAGCTTATCGCTTATTTGATCCTCGCACAAACAAAGTTTTGGTTCGCCGTGATGTGGTCTTCGATGTTCTAAAAAATTCCTCTATTCTCCCTGCTGATGACGCACCTACTCCCGTTCCCTCCGAAACCTCTTTCTCTCCCCTCGAAACTTCTTTCTCTCCCCCCGAAACTTCTTTCTCTCCACCCATTGCTTCTCCCGTTCCTCGATCCTCTTCTCACGACCCGCTGCCACGCTAGTATCGACAAACTATGAAGGATTCCGGGATTGTTCCCTTAGAACTTCCTCCTCCCGGTCCTCGATGCTCTACCCGGACAGCTTCTTCCACTACCACTGCCTCCATTTTTACCACAGCCTATATCATACATTCTGAACCTGCCACTTGGCAGGAGGCAGTTCAACATCCTGAGTGGCATCGTGCCATTCATCTCCAAGAACTTTCTTTATACCTTGTAGTACCAAATGTGTTTCAATCTTTTCCACCACCATTTGACTGGAGGATGCAAACTCCAAATCTGATTAGCTCTATCTGATATAAAGATGATAATGTAATATGAGATAGCTTCAAAGGACGAATGGACGAGAGAGTCCAATCCTGAAGCCATATTGCACTGGATGAAGGCCATCATGCAAATATTCTTTGATTCAATCAACCAGCATTTTGGTGACGATCTTATAATGACAGGTATCAGAGTGATAGGCCTCCAATTAGTCAAAGATTCACAAATTGGCTTCTTAAGCAGAAGCTTTACAAGACCTTTCTTCCAAGAATCCAGCATGTATTGATTTTGCCAAGCACTATTTATCATTTGCAGCAAAGGAGACTTGAGGAGATCCCAATATGCTAAGAAGAATTCAACTGTGAGACCATCCCAGCCAGGGAATTTCCATCTACCACATGATTTAACAGCATCACTTAACTCTCTTTCAGTGAAAGGAGTTTCCATGTCCAAAGCGTGTGTTGGTGAGACAATGAGAGTGGCATGCTGTAATAATTTCTGCCTTGCTGAAATAACCTCGTGTGATGGAGAATCCGCTTTCCCAAATTGAGCAGAAAAATGATGAACACAAGCTGAAGCAAGCTGTGCTCGAGAAGAAGTCCAAACAGCATCAGAGAAAAGAGCCCTGCAAATACTTTGAGAGTGCCTCTTAAAGTGTAAGCCTTTTAAAAAGGCTTTGGATGAACATCCTTTCTCCGAAAAAGCCCTCTGTCGTGCTCGTGTCTCCCATTTAGATTTTTCTATTGTCATTGCATTGGAGACGGGCATTAAATCTGATCTTCTTCCATAGAAAGATTTCTAACATGACTCAGCTCAGTCAAAGATTGGCATGTAACTTTAGCATGAGCAACATTCTCTCTCAAGGTCTTCATGTAATTTTGCCATAGTTGAATAACTGCTTGCATCCTAGCAATGAAAGCTTCCCAAGCATAGTCAATGCCAAAGCGAGACTGTTGCGATAGGGGGTGAACAGCTTCAGCTTCATAAACCATGGCCTTGTATGCATCATGCTCCAAATAGCTATTATTCACAATGAGTAGCTTTCTTTGTGAAAGCCGATCATCAGGCATTTCATGAAGAGAGATTCTCAACCACAAAGGAGCATGATCCGAATGCTTAAAAGCATAATCCACCCATAATTTAGTAGTGAGATAATCATAGTGCTGAGGATTAACCGTGTACCAATGATCTAGACGGGCGCGATAAGAAGACTGAGCATTATGCTGAAAAGTATAGCCTGGCAACGTTGGCTGTGATTCTTTCAAAGGTCAACAAGACTGAGCTGAAGTAATAGATTTGACCAATGATGGCGCTCATAAGCCAACATATGAGTAAGGCTAGAAGTTCATCACCCTGCTGAGGAGCATTATCAAAATCCCACAAATAAAGGCATGCTGTCTCCAGGGGTAGCCTTGCATATCAGCCCAAATTAAACGTCTATTGCGAGAAGATTGAGGTGCATAAACCAAGGCAAATGGATTCCGCTCCACAAGGGCTGGCGTGGTGTTGGGGGAGCTCAGTTGGAGGAGGAAGGTGCCTCTCCTGCAGATGGTGACATCATGGATATGGTCACTTTCTAATGCTAAGCTTGCTTGGATTTCAATCGCACCCTTGGCGGCTCGTGGAAGTGAGGCCCATAATCTTTCATATGACAGCTTTGTTCTGAAGTGATTGAACTGCATTCTTCACCTGTTGCTTGTCTATAGGAGAGAGAAGGACCTTAACAGGAGGAGTCGTCAATTTGGCCAAACCAAGGGTCACCACCAAGAAAACTTCTTCTCTGATTCAAGCAATGGAGCCACCGCTCTGCAAGGATGGGAATGGGGGGGTGGAAAAGAGGGAGAAAATAAGAAAAGGCATAGAATGCCAGCTACCGGTTTGGGCAGAGAAGATGCACCAAACACTGTAGAAGGCTGGCAAAAAGAGTAAAAGAAAACCACTCAAGGCTGGACGAGCGAGATCAAAGGGAGGCGTGAAAAAACTCTGCTCAAAGGACTTGGATGAGGCTGCCAAGCTCTAGAGAGAACCCAGCCCCACTTCAAATATGCTGGCCACTCCTTCAGGCTGTAGAGCCTAGGAGAAGAGGCCCAAACTGAAAATGCGCCTACCAAGCAGTACCACAGATGTCTACTCCTTTCACAATCAGCTCGAGGGGTTCCAGAAAGAGGCATAGTAGCACCTCGTCTCCAAAAAGGGCCGTGAGGTGGGGGGGGGCTCCTAAGGGTGAGTGCGACCTGGCGGGGGGGCCGTAGGGGGCTGTTGGGAGGCACGAGCAGCATCAGGGGCTCCACTGTCCAACCAACGGGCTGGGATAGTAGCAGATGGGCAGCAATGGTGAGGCCAAAAGGGGGCGGAAGTTGTGAGGAATGGCACTAATGCCATTCTCACTGTTGGGGTTAAAGGCACATTGCCAACCCTTATATTAAAGAATTAAAGATAGGACACCTATGACTGTCTTAAGACAGTCATAGGGTAAACCTAATCCTAATAAAACTTAAGTGAGTTTGTGGTGTGGCTCACTCATCATTTCACACCCGCACTATTGTGTCTCTCTCTCTTGCTCCCCTTTCAACTCTACTTCCCCCTCTCAACTGGTATCAGAGCCTAACCTCTCTTCACTCCCTAGCCTACCCTTCCTTCCTAGCCCACCCTCAACTGCACCCACCGTACGGACAGATCCGTACGGCTGTACGGCGTCCGTACAACCGTACGGACGGAGCTCGAGCAGCGAACTGTGGTGCAGGGCGGCATCGCGAAGACAGTACGGCGGCGCAGGCTGCAGGGCGGCATCGCGAAGGCAGTACGGCGGCGCAGGCTGCAGGGCGGCATCGCGAAGACAGTACGGCGGCGCAGGCTGCAGGGCGGCAGCGCATTGCGAAGGCAGGGTGTGGGGCAGTGCTGCGGGGCAGCAGATCAAGGCGTGGTCACGGGCGCAGTTCGGGCGCGGGCTTTTTTGCATAGCAGCTGCTAGCTGCTAGCTTGCGCAGGGTGCGCAGGATCAGCCTGTGCACAGCACTAGGCTGTGCGGGACCAGAGCGCGCAGCGCGCACACTCAAGTACGGATTCCGTACCTGCTGTACGGATTCCGTACAGGAGCCGTACAGCCGTACAAATCTCCACGCAGGTACAGGAAGCTGTTTTCGGATTTTTGCACAGCAGGGAGATACACCATCTCGATTCATCCGGGATCTGAGTCCGCGTTTTTTTTTGGGAAGAAAAGAAAGATCAAAAGCTCTCTGCTCTTGATTCAAGGTTTTTTTTTTGTTGTTCTCAGAACTGTGCTATCTTGACAGTACAGCAAGTACTTTCCTTCATCTCGTGCTTGAGGTGAAGAGAACCACAGTGTGTGGTTGATTGCACATCTATTTTGTTCTGGGAAGGTAATGCCTTGATTTTGCAAGAGGATATATGCATTTACTGAGTGAAATTCTCAGTTTTGGGTGATCTTATCAAAGGGCTTTTGCCTAGATGTGTTTGCAGTCTATGCCTTGAGGCAGTGTGTAGCCAGGGAGCACACATTTGCTTTATTTCCGCAGTGCATTTGGTGACATTTGTTGCAGATCACATTCTTTGTACACACTCTGAAAATCTCAGTTGAGCCACGCTTGGTCAGGGCGCATCGAGTTTACTCGGTCCCTAACTGCCCATCGTTGACAGTGCTCAAAAGATTTTCTTCTGGGTGTTTGTACTTTGTGGTTTGTGTTGTTACTGAGTACACAGAGGCAGTTTATGCTTTGCACATTGTCAGGTACAAGAGTCAGAGAGATTTTCATTTTGCACTTGATTCAGGTGTCAGATCAAGGGGCTTTTGCCCAGACTTTGTTTGACAGCACTTTAGTTACCTACAGAGATCTTCAGATGCTTTTTCTCCCCTTGGTATAAGGGTGATTGCTTGGGATTTATCCCATTTACTGTTGCAGGTTTTGTGACAGGCTGAAGGATCATTTACTGTTTTTTGGGTGTTTGTCAAGTGGTTTCTGCAATTTAACTCAGTGCAAGACCTCATCTGAGGTGGGAGAAGTGATCAGTACAGTCAGTACAGCAGTGTTTACAGCAGTCTGAGTGGTTTTGTCAGATAATTATGCACTGTTAAGCTCTTGTTGAGCAGCAGCAGCAGTCTGAAATTACTGTTTTTATGCCTCTTTAAGCTCAGAACAGTTTGTCAGAAGGTACAGTACTTGCAGGGACATTTACTGTTTTGCTGCAGATTTTACTGACAGTAAAAACAGCACTTTTGAGAGTGCTACTGGCTCTTGAATAGAGCAGACTTTTCTGAGAAATCAGAACTTTATTATTCAGTCTTTTTTACTTCCAGGGAGTCAGGTACTTTCCTCATCTGATATGGCATCAGGAGGAGGTGATTCTTCAATTCTGAACATAAAGAAACTGGAAGGAGCACATAACTATGCATTATGGGCAGAACAGTGCTTGAATGTTCTTCTGTTAAAGAAGATTGCTAAGCCCATAAGGGTAAAGGGTGTCAAGCCATCTGATATGGCAGCTGATGATTGGGAAGAGCTTGATTTGTCTGCGAGGGCAGCTATTATGCTCACTATTTCAGACACTCTTGTGTTCAATGTACAGGCTGAAAAGACCTCTTATGGTCTATGGCAGAGACTAGAGGAATTGTATGCCCAAAAGAGCTCAGCCAGTAAAGTTTATTGGCTGAAGAAGCTGGTCGATCTTCGCATGAAGGAAGGTACAGCTATGACCTCACACTTGAGTGAGTTTAATGCTATCTTTACACAGCTGATTGCACAGGGGTTGAATCTTGATGAGGAGTTCAAGGCCACTTTCTTGTTGTGTACCCTCCCTGAGAGTTGGGACACTTTCAAGACCACCCTGTCTAATTCGAATATTACTCTTATGTATGCTGATGTAGAGAGCTCTCTTCTTATGGAGGAGATGAGCAGGAAGAATAATGCGGGCAGCAAGTCTTCAAATGCTTTGCAGGTACAGGATAGAGGCAGGACTCAGCAGAAGGGGAAATCTGCTAGTAAGTCCAAATCCCGCAGTCAGTCCCGTGGCAAAAAGGACATTGAATGCTTTTATTGTGGCAAGAAGGGACATGTGAAGTCGAAGTGCTTCAAGTTCATACGGGATCAGAAAGCCAAGAAGGCTGAATCACAGGATACAGGAAATGCAAGCAAAGGCAAAGGCAAGGCCACGCTAGTTGAGTTAGATGCAGTGAATGTTGCAGCAGAGGACAGTGACAGTGACATACATGATGTTTTATGCTCTTCTGCTGTAATAGCACATGCTGTGGTTATTGATGGCCATGACATGCACACCTGGCTCTTAGATTCAGGTGCCTCTTTTCATGTTACACCTCACAGGGAGTGGTTTACTTCCTATACAGGTACTCATGGAGTTGTTCATCTTGGGAACAACTATGCATGTCAGATTGCAGGGATTGGCAGTATTCAGATAGTATTTCCTGATGGACAGTCATTTATGCTTGATGGTGTTCGCCATGTGCCGGAAATCAAGAAAAATCTGATTAGCACTGGCTTATTGGATGACAGTGGTTACCACACCACATTTGGGGATTCCAAATGGGTGATTACTGATGGCCAGACAGTAGTGGCTGAGGGTTTTAAGAGTGATACCTTGTACCCTCTTTATGTTTCCAGCGTGGGTAATCATGTTGTTGCCATAACCGAGCTGCCAAAGGTTTCATTGTGGCATAGCCGGTTGGGACACATGTCTGTTAAAGGAATGAAAGAACTGTCACGTTTGGGTTATCTGCCGTCTCTTTCATTTTCAGATTTGCCTACTTGTGATCATTGTATTTTTGGCAAGCATTCTGTGACTCCTCATAAAAGGAGAACTCCCCAGAATAGAGCACCACTTGATCTAGTGCACACTGATTTGTGTGAGATGCCACAGTTATCACTAGGGGGTGCCAAATATTTTATTACTTTCATTGATGATGCCACACGCAAGGTGTGGGTCTATTTCTTGAAGCATAAGGGAGATGCCCTAGATGCTTTCAAGAGGTTTGTCGCTCAGGTTGAAAATCGGACAGGTCGTAGGCTGAAATGCCTCAGATCCGATAATGGGGGTGAGTATGTGTCACATGCTTTTGTGCAGTTTTGCCAAGCTAAGGGCATCAAACAGGAACTCACAGCCCCTCATAATGCATCTCAAAATGGTGCAAGTGAGCGGATGAATCGAACTGTTCAGGAAAAGGTTCGATGTATGTTGTCTTATGCTGCATTACCCCATGGCTTTTGGGCAGAAGCCGTGCAAACAGCAGTTCACATTATTAACAGGTCACCAAATAAGGCTTTGGAATTGAAAGTGCCAGAGGAGGTGTGGTCTGGCAAGCCACCCTCATATAAACACTTACGGGTATTTGGCTGCGAGTGCTTTGCTCATGTACGCAAAGATCTCCGCACCAAACTGGATCCAAAGTCTATCAGATGCATCTTTATGGGATATGGTGATGAAGGTGAAATGGGGTACAGATTATGGGATCCCGTTAAACGGAAGATTATACGCAGCAATGATGTCATCTTTAAAGAAGATTGTGTACACAAGGAACCCGTGCAACCTGTGGAATACAGGCGGGTTATTTATGATGATGTTGGACAGCAAAGAATGCCTATTTATATGCAGCAGCAGCCTGCTGCAGATCACCCTGTTCAAGAGGGTATACAGGCTGATATTCAGCCAGAAAATTTTGCCAATAATGCACCACTGGATGTGCCAACAGATGGGGCTGTAGAACAGCCAGGTACGGTGGTACAGCCACCTGTTATGCATGAAGAACAGGCTGGACAGCAGCCTAATCCGGAACAGTTTGTTAGGAGGAGCACCCGTGCACAACGGCCTCCTGCCAGGTTTGTTCCCGGAGCCAATAATGTGGCTGATTTTGTCATGCTGACAGATTGTGGTGAGCCTTCCAGCTTCAAGGAAGCTATGGGCAGAACAGAGAAAAAGAAGTGGGAGAAAGCCATGCAGTCAGAAATGGATTCTCTACTTCAGAATGATACATGGGACTTGGTGCAGTTACCTGCAGGCAGAAAAGTTTTGCCATGTAAGTGGGTTTACAAAGTCAAAGTGGATTCAAATGCTTTACCGAGGTATAAGGCCAGATTGGTTGCCAAGGGATTCAAGCAGGAGAAGGGCATTGACTTTGATGAGATCTTTTCCCCTGTAGTCAAGATGACTACTTTGAGAGCAGTGTTGGCTCTTGTTGCTCATGCTGACATGGATTTATGTCAGATGGATGTGAAGACAGCTTTTCTTCACGGAGATCTCCATGATGAGATCTATATGAGTCAGCCAGAGGGATATGCTGTTAAAGGGAAAGAGCAGCTTGTGTGTAGGCTCAAAAGGAGCTTGTATGGACTCAAGCAGGCGCCAAGAGAATGGTACAAGAAGTTTGATGCATTCATGCAGTCCCAAGGGTATCATAGGTGTGAGACCGATCATTGCTTGTACACCAAACGGGCAAAGGATGGCAGTTTGATGCTACTCATTCTATATGTGGATGACATGCTTATTGCCAGTAAATCTCAGCATGAGATTAGTGCTTTGAAGAAACAACTGCATAAGTCTTTTGACATGAAAGACTTGGGTGATGCAAATCATATTCTTGGCATGCGTATTACTCGTGACAGGTCCAAGGGACTTTTGTTTCTGTCACAGAAAGAGTACATTGACAAAGTACTGCAGAGGTTTAAAATGGAGGGGGGGAAGTCCATTAGTACCCCGTTGCCTCCACATTTAAAACTCAGCAGTAAGGACAGCCCCAGATCACATGATGATAAGGCTGAAATGGCCAAGGTTCCGTATGCATCTGCAGTTGGATCTTTGATGTATGCCATGGTTGCCACTCGTCCGGATATTGCTTTTGCGGTGGGAGTCATCAGCAGGTATATGGCAAATCCAGGCAAGCGGCATTGGGAAGCAGTGAAAGGTGTCTTGAGGTACCTCAAAGGTACCAAAGACTTGTGCATATGCTATGGTAGGCAGGATGCATTGGTGCATGGTTTTACAGACTCAGACTATGCAGGGAATGCAGATAACCGGAAGTCTACTACCGGTTATATTTTCACATTTGCAGGAGGTGCTATATCATGGGTGTCTCGGTTGCAGAAATGCGTTGCACTGTCAACCACAGAAGCTGAATATGTTGCAGCCACTGAGGCTTGCAAGGAAGCAATATGGCTTACTCGGCTGGTGGGAGATTTGGGCATTACAGGAGATATGCCAGTTTTGCATTGTGATAGTCAGAGTGCTATCATGTTGGCAAAGAATCCGGTTTTTCATCAGAAGACCAAGCACATAGAAGTGAAATATCATTTCATCAGGGAGGTACTGGAAGACAAGCGTCTTGAGCTTGTGAAAGTACATACTGATGATAATCCTGCAGATTTGCTCACTAAGAGCTTGCCTACAGAGCGGTTTGCACATTGCCGCCACATCATGGGATTAGGATGAGACCATTCTTATTTTATGGTCCTGTATACAGTAACTGTATATTGCTGTAATTTTTATTCTTTACTCCCCTTTAGGCACATTGGCCTTTAGGTGGGAGGTTGTTGGGGTTAAAGGCACATTGCCAACCCTTATATTAAAGAATTAAAGATAGGACACCTATGACTGTCTTAAGACAGTCATAGGGTAAACCTAATCCTAATAAAACTTAAGTGAGTTTGTGGTGTGGCTCACTCATCATTTCACACCCGCACTATTGTGTCTCTCTCTCTTGCTCCCCTTTCAACTCTACTTCCCCCTCTCACTCACAACCTCTTATTAGCTGGGGAAGGGAGCACAAGGAGGTGAAGGAAGGGGTGTGAAGGAGGGGAAGGGGGATGGAGGTGAAGCGAGGTGGATCTATGGCAAGGGGCTAAGGTAGAAGGAGCAGCGCTGGGAGCAGAAGGAGCAGGTTGAGGCTGAGCCACTCATATGGGATAAGTACTATCGCACTTATCTTGGCAAAGAGTTTCAATGAAGCGGTCGGTACTGGTTTTCCCAATACTTGGACCCTTATACCCTTGCTCTCATCCACCAGGTAGGTAACCCCATGAGCCCGAAAAACTACAGGACCATTATGATTGAGCTTGTCATGTCCAAGATGTTGGCCTCAGTGCTCGATACATAGGTTAGCCAATTTGCACAGCTCCAAGGACTAAGAGCTAAGGGGTAGGGAGGCTTCCGTGCTAATCATGCGACTCTAGATCACATTGTCACACTTCAAGGTGTCGTTGAGGAGGCTAGAGCATGCAACAAGAGAATCTATTGCTGCTTTATGGATTTCCGCAAGACTTTTGACTAGAAGTTGAGAGCTTGCCTCATCAGACGCTTGCAGGATCTAGGGTATAGTTAGGAGATTATTTGAATAGTCATGGCACTTCATGAGAGGGTCTCAAGCAAGGTTCGGATGGCTATAGGGTGGACCATGTAGATCTATTGGGGTCAAATAGGGTTGTTCACTATCACCAACTTTGTCTAGCCTCTACATCGACGAGCATGAGACCGTTCATCGGGACACGAGGAGGGGCAAGCTCCTCTCTTGCTGGCTCCTTCATTTAGATTCTTCTCTATGCAAACGATGTGATCTTACTGTCCGCTTTAGCTGAGAGCCTCCAATGGCACTTGGATGCACTCCTTACTTTCTATGAGACACATGATTTGAAATCCAATATTGGTAAAACCAAGGTTATGATCTTCAACACATCTAGAGCAGCCATGCACAAAGAGTAGTTTACACTGTACAGATTACAAACGGAGGTCGTTGCATCCTACACATATTTGGGATTTTTCTCTTGGCTGATCTTCAATGAGACCACGATGCAGACTTGATTGAGCAAGGGATATGCTGCACTTGCCAGGCTTGAGCAGAAGTGCTTTCAATCTCATTTCTAGGATCTTAAATCGAATTTGTCTCTTTGACTCCTTGGTCCGTCCAGCAGGCAATGACAGTCCTTGGTAAGAAGTCTGCTCTATCAGAGGTAGACTAGGATCGAGTGGAGAGGCTCCATATCATTTTGGCTGAGTTTTGGGTCTTCCCACTCCCAACTCGACACAACATTTCAGGTAATCACATATCTTCACCGAGTCAAGGATTTATTGGTATTAAAGAGATGCAAACATGCAATACTATCTTATTAATAGTGGACTCGGAATTAGCTTAGAGAGGGAAGGAGCATGAAATATAGAACTCACTTTATTGAAAAGCTTCATGCTAAGCACAACACACACTCTAGCAGATGCACATCCCTATGGGGCTTGTTGCATCTATTTACAAAGCTCTACCACACTAGCCACAAAGGCTGATTACAAAAGAGTCTCTTGCTCCAAACACTCTGAGCATATATCATGAATCACACACATGAACTGCTCTGGAACAGGTCAGATATATAAAGAGGTCGCATGAGAGAACCACACGAAGTTGTGAAGAGACAGAAGAGTCGCGCCAGCAGCCTATATAAACAATGTCCGGAGCAAGATATACGATGGACCTGTCAGCATGTCGATGTGTAGATTAGACTTGGGGATCTTCCCTCCGTGTTCGCCAAACTAGGGACACAACCAATGGGTGTGAGTGGCACTTGTCTGATGTAGAGCCACGGCTAGGAGACCATACAGGTCACAGGTTTCATGTCACCTGGCAGCATTGACCACCACTACCTCCTCTCTCTACCGAGGCCCTTTTATCCATTCTCAGCCACCCAGTGGACTTCAGTCCCCAAACAGCATATGGAGGGCCACCATAGTGATGCCACTGTGAGAGATGCAGCGGATCTGAACATAAATGGAGAGAGAAAGAAAGAAAGAAAGAAAGAAAGATATATCAACGTCCGTAGGAGGCCTCGCGGGCCTATGGGCCAAAGTACGGAATCAAGTAGCTCATACAGACCACTGTGAGCCGGGGCAAAGGGCTCACTAAGGCCCTTGCTGAGTACTAAAATGCTATACTAGTACAAAATAGCAAAAAAGGTAGCAAAAAAGGCATGAGAGTGGCATGAAGATATCTAGTGCCTAGAGCTAGAGCCCCAAGTGCATGAACCGGCTCCACGTATCCAGGCTCCATGATGGCTCTCTAATGAGATGCAAAGAGCTCATGTATTTGCATGTGTCGGATGTCTCTCGTGGTGGTGGAGGATGTGGTCTCCTTGATCTCTGGATCCGATGGGCTATGTCAAGGGTGATGCCTCGCCTTGGTCGATCTCCCCTAAGGAGAGCTGAAATAGGTTGAACCTCGATCGTGTGTGCTCTGGTCGCCTGTCGCGCCGTGTACGGTCTCTGTGCCCCTTGTCTGGTAGTGCTGTGTCGGCTCCCTCCACTGATCCATATATCTCTCATGTCGGCTAGCTCCTCCTCCTCTATCCCAGAGTGCCCTAAGGCTGAGTCAAATGCATAGAAATCCGTGACTTGTCTCTATGCTCGGTCTACCTTGGTACCTTGTGGTGTGGTGGTCCCATCCTCTTGCTCTCTGATATGTCATATGTCGTAGTAGTATCTCCCTGTGTCATCGCATCTCCATTAGGTAGAGCCCAACACAGACCTGGTCCTGGAAGTGAATCAGTCGTGAGAGTGGGCCAAAGCCGTGCCCCTCCTGAAAAAGATAGTGGTAGCACCCTCGGATCTCATAGTAGGCTGGGCAGACACATAGAAAGTGCTCCTCTGTCTCGACTGCCCCCATCGTGCACAACCTGCAAGTCCACTGCTCTCTGGGTATGCGTGCAGCTCTCCCTGCCTCGACCCTCAGCTGATGGGACGAGACCCGCATCTGTCCGATGGCAATCCTCAGTGCGTGTGAGACTCCTCTGTCCTCGAGAAACTGAGGTCTGATGATGAGCCCATCTTCCAAGACTCGCTGAAAGTGGTCATAGTAGAGTTGGGTCTTGGTGGGGAACTCCTAGTCCCCCCCCAAGTGCGAAATGTGTGGAGTTGGAGGAGATCTAACCGTATGATGCAGTTAATCTCATCTTGTGGGATCGACTCGGGTGGTGCATCCATGCTACACTGAAACGGAGGAAGCCTATCCATTTGAATGCCGGGACTGGCAAACCATGTAGTGTCGCATGCAAACCATGCTGTACCTGCCCCACTCTCAGATAGTCGTATGGAGGACTCTAGTGCCAGCCTCGGAAGTCTCTCGCGAGGTAGGCCCCAAACACTGTGGAGGAAAGTCACTGTCTAAAAAATGGCATCAACCTGGAGAGGGGTCATGGCAAGGTCTGCCTGTACTATCTGATGGGGGACCGAGGGCTTACTCCAAATCATCGTTACATGGCGGTCGCCCTCACTAGAGTGTCGAAAAGCCAACACTTCATTGGTGGATGTTGGAAGTGCGCCTAAAAGCACTGTCGCTCTAGTCGGGCCAAGGCACCTTACCCTCATGTGAGTCATGCTCTGGCTGGATGGGTCATCGTGAAAACTGGCCCTGTGAAAACTGCACCCAAGTATGTGTAGGACTGCACAATCTCCACTGGCTGACTCTGGTATGTAAAACTATGTCGGTGAAGCACTATGTAAGAGGTGTTGAAGATCATGACCTTGGTCTTCCCAAGGTTAACCATGAAGTCTCTCTCTCTGCAAAACACCTCTAGGGCATCTAGATGTCTCTGTAGTCCCTCTGCCGAAGATGACAGGAGGACTGTCATCTGCGTATGGTAGAATATGTATCATCAAGTTTGCTAGTGGTGCTCCCTCGCCTCCTAGGTGGTCTATGAAATATGTAATCTCATCAATGTAGAGTTTGAAGAGAGTCGGTGAGAGAGGGCATCCTTGCTTTACTCCGATCGTGCTCTCAACCCAGTCTGACAGGCCTCCTGGGACACGAACTCTCCCTCTAACAGACTCATATAGGTTCACCACTCCCCAGATTAGAACCTCTGGAATCTGCATATCCTGTAGTCTCTTGATCATGCGGGATCGCGGGACAGTGTCAAAGGCCTTCCGAAAGTCTACAAAACAAGCGTAGACTTTCTGGCGTCTTGACCTCGCCTCTTCAATGATAGTCCTCAAGGTGAAGATGTGGTCGAGAATGGAGTGATGTCTCCGGAAACCTGCCTGTCCTAGAGCGCATTGCCCATGTGCCTCCGTATGGCTCTTGATCTCCCTCTCCAGTATCGATCCATAGATCTTGGCCAGCGTGTGGCCAATCATGAGAGTGTGATAATTCCCTGTATCCATGGGGTCACCTACCTTGTGTATCGGTACTATGGTGGTGGTACTCCATGAGGGTGGGAAGCCGTGACATATGGCGTGGTTGAACATCTGTGCTAGTATCGGAGCCAAAGCCTCCTGTCCATAGTCAAAATGCTCAGTCTGTAGTCCCTCGTGGTCCTGTGCTCTCCGGTTATGAAGCCGGTTGAGTGCAGCCCGCACATTCTGTGCAGTGAACAAGTGGCAATTGGTGGGCCGTGGCATAGTGGACATATCAGGTGGTGCCTGCATTGGGACATCATAAAGGGGGCATGCATAAGTGTGCCAAACACCTGAGTCTGTGATGGGTATAGGTGGCTTCCCCTCCGATAGAAACCCTCAGCCAATGGTGGGATCCCCCCCTCGAAATGAACTGATCACCTCGTCCATTCTTTGGATGAGGAAAGCCCGCCGCTTACGATGTGTCAGTCGTAGTGAAATCTGTTGTGCCTTGGATGATGTCAAGTGGCCAAGGGCTCGCTCGCGTGTGAGGTGAGCTCTCATCTCTCTGCACTCATCATCATACCAAATTCTGTGGCATCTTCCCTAGTGAGGTGCGTGCAGATCGAGTCGTGGGGAAAGACATTATGGCTGCGTCCACGACTACTGTGGAAAGGGTGCCTGAGCTGTGGGCAAGGTCTACAACATCTCCAAGTAGTAGGGCTGGAAGTCCCTTCGCCAAGTTGCTCACATAGATGGGGTCCAGGGCACGATCAAAGTGAACCTATACATGAGTGGGCGTGGGGGGAACCCTCTCTATAGCTGGCATAGTGGTAGAGATACAAAAGGCTAGGTACGAGTGATCAGCACCGAGTGGGGGAGGGGGCACAATAAAGTCGTATATCCGTGAGGCAAAAGCCAAGGGAGTCTACTGTGCTTGTCCCTCCGCCATGTGGGAAACAAGTGAGACCACCGGATGATGGCCATCTCTGTAGACCATTGTATAATCAAGTCATGAACAGCCCCTAGCTCAAGTAGATGTCGTCCATACTCTTTCACCTATGGTGCATCTGCAGAGTGTCTCACTATCCCGAGCTCAGCTGCATCTAGTTCTGGTACTATGAGGGAATCCAATGCAAAGTCCAGAAGGCCCACCTGCCTATTCCCTGTGCGTGCATTGAAGTCACCAAGAAGAAGGATGTTCTCCTGCCTGGAAAATTCAGTGATATCATCCTGAATCGACTCATATGGAATGTGCCCTTTTGTGGTGACCTCACATGCATAGGATGAAGTATCTGGAGGGAAATAACATACTGCTATGAGAATCGGTCGTGCGTATGGTAGCTGGACTCATATCCACATGTGTCGCGCATGGTCCTCTCTCCGTGCCATTGATATGAGAGGTCTCATGTGTGATCTAAAAAGGATAGCCACTCCCCCCGAACCGTGCACACCAGTGTCTCTCCTCGTCTCCTTCCTATGAGATGACTCCCATGTATATCTTGTTACGGTGGGCAGTCCTCTCTTGGGGCTCTCATGTGTCTCAGTGAGGAAGACCATGTCTCTGTCAGTGTATGTCTCTGAGAAACCATGTGGATCAGACTATAGTGTGCCATTGCAATTCCACACTGCAATTTTCAGTCCACTTTGTGTCCCACTCACAAACTGAACTGGAAAGGAAAGAAAGAGACACGCGAGACTGCAATGGATCTCAAGGCAAAAACCCCTAAAGTGTGGGGGAAAACCTCTGCATATATAGGCACAGAACTGCTTCACATTGAGATGCCACAAGTGAGGCAAGGGGGGCCTATATATAGGCAGCCGCCCCCTCCCTATTCTACTAGGCCAACTAGCAGGCCTGAGGTGGGCTGACCCACCTACCCTAGGACCAACCCTACCCAATAGCCTATAAGGGCTGCCATACAGCCCTATGGGGCTGAACCCCTCATTGACTGCCATGCAGCCATATAGTGGGGGGGATGAACCCCTCCTACCAGGCCGATCAACAAGGCAAGGGGGCCGGCCCACCTCAGCCTACAAAAGGCCTCCACAGGGGGGGCGGGTCTGCAGCTCCAGGGGCAGCCACACAGGCCCCCAACACTGCCCAATAAAATGCGCCACAGCAAGGGCTGATCTGTGGAAACCAACAGGCCCAGATGGACCCTCAGATGGGGCCTCTACTGTGCGCGGATCTGCCCTCAGCCCTGCCCTACTCTACCCTCACAAGGGGGTGGGCACACCCACAACAAAGGCCTTCACTCAACCTAACCTAACCTCTCATGGGGCGGGCACACCCACAAGCAAGGCCCTCACTCTCCACCTAACCTACCCAAGTGACATCAGGAGATGCTGACCTCCAACAGCCACACCACAGTTCCATCCTCTCCATGGGCTCAGAAACTTTGTACTAGTGTTTATGTTTGTATTTGTCTTGGGTGCAGATGCCTGCGTAGAGGCTCCACCCATTTAGCTCATTTTATCTAGTTTTTTAAGTCTTGTAGACTCTCTGGTCTTTCAAAGACTTTAATAAACTCTCTTTCTTTCTTTCTTTCTTTCTTTGGTCACTACTTTTAGGGATGGCCTGCTCAAAACAATGTATCAAACACATCCGAGGTGCCGACAAGTGGCTGTTTTTGACAGTCCAGCATCGGCATAAAAGAGTTTTGACCAAATAGCAAGTCCCTATTGACTAATCTTGCCAGTGAGTGGTTGACAGAAATGGTAACCTTTACTCTCAGAACTATAACCAATGAAGATACATTTAATTGCCTTGTCTTCCAGATTGTGCCACCTTTGAGATGGTACATGTGCATAAGCAAGGCATCCAAACACTCTCATGTGTGGAATGACTGTCTTATGATAGACAGTGATTGTCTTCAATGTCTTGGTTGGTGACGACATAGTTTGCACACAATAGCATCCAACCATATTTTTTTGGACAAAGATTTTCCCTCATCATGCATCATGCATCATGCCATTTCTATCAAAGTTCTATTTTTTACATTCATTGATGAATAATACTACGAGATGCTAAAAAATCTGCAAAATTCTCTTGGCTTATACTCACCGCCCCTAGTTAGTGCAGAGTGTGACCCTCTTGTGTTCACTTACATTCCCAACCATGGCAAGAACGCAAGAACTTTCTTGAAGCATGGAAAGACATTTAGCTTGGATTTCCAAGGATATATCCAAGTATGACAAGTAAAGTTATCAACAAAAGTATTCTCTATCTAATTCCAATACCTTCTCTCTGTAGTCACATTTCTTCATCTCTCTCTTCCATAGACATAATTATGATGCATACTCAGACAGGTTTGCCCTTAGTTGGTTCCCTGATCCCATTTCTACTATACATAGACGATGTGCTTCTGCACTCCTCATTAGCCAAGGGTCTCCAGTGGCACTCGGATGCACTTTCGATTTTTGTAAGGCACATGATCTAAAGGTCAAAATTGGTAAAACAAGGTCATGATCTTCAATACATCTTGGGCAGCTGTACATCAAGAGAAGTTTACCTTTGGTGGGGCATGAGTGGAGACTCCTATATGTATCTGGGGGTCCTTTTCTCAAGCCCGATCTTCATAATGAGATCAGTCATGCATGCTTGCTTGAGCAAAGGATATGCCACACTAGCCAAACTCAATGGTCATTGCTTTCACTCCCATTTCCAGGATCCTAGAGCCAAGTCTTGTCTCCTTCCTCGTTCAACTCGAATGTATGGCAGTCCATTTGGGATAGACAGATGTATCAGAGATAGACTGGTCTCTGCATAGAGAGACCACATGATTTGCTTCTTGCCTCAGTAATCCATAGCAAACCATTGGACCCACATCATATTATGTCGGCAGAGTTTGGCACTACCCCTCTATAGCTTGATGCAGTATTTTAGGTGGTCACTTATCTTCATAGAGTCAAGGACTGTGGCACCATGACATTTGGACATAAGTTGCCATGGCTGACCTTGACTTCATGTATTGCACTAGATACAATGGCGATTAGAGGAGTTGGTATGCTTGGGCATGCAAATGGTCTTAAAGCTTGGGATTCCATATGAAAGATTGCCACTGTTTGAGTATGGCCTTGAGGCTCTATCATCTCTGCTCAGCCATCATGAGGTGAACCAGGTCATCAGAGAAGATTTATTACAGCTCCACACATACAGGGTTTGGCTAGCATCTCATGAGCTTTCGGTAAAACTCAGCTTTTATAGAGATCACTGCTTGCGGATCTCAGAGGAGGGGTTTATTGAACCACAGAGCTACACTCGGATCCATCTCCCACATGCACTGAGGATCTCAATTGGGTTGTTCTGGCTATCTTCTCACAAACTACAGATTGAAACAGAATGGACAGAGGGCATTTCACATGAAAACGGATCTGCACTTTAGGTGATATGCAAGAGAGTGAGATAGATGCACACTTTGCATCTAGATGCTTATTTACTATGAGATCCATGGATGGCACCACTGTCTATTCAAGAGACTGAGACTGAGAAGCGCTTTGCATTTGGATGCCTGTGTTCTATGAGATTGCTGGACGGCAATTTGCATTTAGATGCCTATGTACTATGAGACCCGTGGAATGGACCTTTGCCTATTGAGGAGCATTTATGGCCCACTCAAAGATTCTGAGCCACTAACGGACGAGCTCATCTTGTCTGTCCTTTGCCAACCGATGGACTTGATCCCACAGATAACATACACTAGTCCCCTCAATCGGATGGGTAGTTGATCGGTTGAGCGACGGCCAAGGAACTCCCCTCTTTGTCCTTTGTTTTTGGGTTTTCTCTCTTGCAGCAGGCGATAGTTGATGTATTTATTTTTTCATCTGAGACACCAGCCGTGGGCATGGGTGCCTCTTTTTAGTGGCCCTACTCCTTATCTTTCATTGTATTCGCTGGTTTTTTTCCAATCTCGTAGACCCTTTGGTCTTTCATTGACATTAATAAACTTTCTTTCTTTCTCCCACCTGGACCACTGAGTTCTGCCACTCTCATCTAGAATAGAGTTAACTGTTCCACATAATTGGCTACAATCAATCTCATTATGCAAAATTGGGGAAACCCCCCGTAATGAGTTTCTGAAACTCAGCCAAGCTGTGACAATAGTAGTCATAAGAGGTGAAGGAGGCATCCTGATGTGTGTGGAACAAAAAACCCACCGAGTGCTATCCATCTAATCACCGCCCTGGAAGAGGAAATGCAACACTCAGAATATTGACCATGATTTTCAGTGCAAGAAAACCCATCAATTTACTCCAAAAAGAGTTTTTGACAGGTCTCTTAAGATGAGAAATGCAGCCCCTAGACTGACACAAGCATGAACAAACAAACAAGCAGTGACCATCTAAAGCTGGCTAAACTGCCACTCTAGAGGCTAGATCCAGCCTGGCTGAACTCTGAAAAAGGAGTTTCCTCTTGATAGTCTCCAATACGGGAGTAAATTTCTGAGAAGAAGAAATGCCTATGCCAACCTGACAGCCCAGATACCTAATCGAAAGCTCTCTCTAGGTCCAACTGCTAGGTAGAAGAGTCCTCATCACTAATTCAAAATCCATTGGATTTATGCCAACTAATCTATGCCTTTGCTGCTTGATAAGTGAAAATTTACATGGTTAATGATGATGGGCATTACTTGTTCATCCTTTGTTACCTACTCTTCAATCTTATTAGCATCTGTAATAGGATTTGCAAATGCGTGCTCTACTATTTTCCACAACCTACTAGTCAATATTATTAGCATCTGTAATAAGCCTTGCAAATGTGGGCTCCACAATTTCCCAAACTATCAAACTATTGAATCACCGTAAATTTTGCTGAGTGCCAAAATACATGTGTGTGATTCAAAATCATTTGACTGTGCTGTTGTAAGGTCTCCCAATGAAGAATGACCTATACTTTTCAATTTACATATTTTCACCTGCAATTAGGGTTTTGTCTAGGTTGTATAGGGCCACACATGTGAATAGGCTTTGTCTTTGGAGTGGAAGGGGGGGGTGTGAATTGGTATGAGAATCGTTTGACTGTACAAAGCACATGTTGTTATTATTGGATCTGCTATGCAAATGCCCATACAGCTTTCAAGACATTATAGATGCAATTGCTTTTGCCTCGAGATTATCAAGGGCTGAAAGCTCAATTTTGAGCTAAAATTGCCCCGGGTTTCATGAACCTTGGTAGTAGGGATAGATCGGGACTATAAAAGCATCAACATCTTTTGTTCAGAGGATGTATTACACAAAAGTCAATACATCACAGCAAGGATGTGGAGCTTATGAAGTACCCTCTTACATATATAAGGGAAGAGCTTCTTTAAATAGATAGGAAATGAGAAATAGCAAGGCTATGATTTCCTTGAGGACATTTAGGCTTCAGCTTATATTAATTGGGTTCCAAGCTATCAAAGCTACTTTCAGTGCCCACTTTCAGTAGTTATTATAAAAATAGTTAAGTAAATGTTAATGTACCATAATTTTGTTTGTTCAGTCATTGCCTTCAAAATTTTATTTTGTGTGACCTATGATTTGGATTTTTTTGCAACAGGTTTTGCTAGATGTTGTGCTGAGACCTGGTTCAGAAGCAAAACTTCCAATTAATCTATCTCATGGTTTGCTTATCTATATTTTGGAGGTATACAATATTTATTACAAATATGTACCATTATTATTTAGGTCTTGATTCCTTCTGATCTTTGGGAATTTTGTGGTTACTCTTAGAGATAAAACTATGCTATTCTTACGAGTAATACTTTCAAGGTAACCATAAGTCTGAAATGTCCCTATGATGATAATAGGCATGATCAATGAGCTAAATCATGGAATTGACTTTTCCATTTTTTGTTTGGGATCTCAAACAACTGGAAGTAACATGCCTTTGGCTTTTAGGCAATTGGTCTTGTTAAGCTGGCATTGCTTACAGTCGACCACATAATTCTCTATATAGCCTTTCATCTTTAGCAAGAAAATACCTTTGGACAAAATCCAAGATATGAGGCTGTTCACATTCAGGACATAATGGCGTTCATAAAGAGTATGGTGCCTACCATTATCATGCTTGGGCAGCGTACAAAGCTTGCCACATTTAAATAGTAATCCATTCTATAAGTCCCCATATGAGGAGAGCATGGGGGAGTGAACCATGGAGTGAAGTGGCTGCTACATGGGCAGCACCTTGGCTGCCATGTGGGCAGCATACATACAACAAAACATGCAAGCATGTGGCTGCCACATGGATAACACATGGGCTGCCATGTGGGCAGCAGGTCCAAGGAAGTACTTGGCAGTTTTGAGCTTCCATGGTGGACGACAGGGGTATTGAGCTGCCACGTGGCTGTCTGCGATTGGAGAGAGCATGATTGTGCAGGGAAAATAGCCAGGAAACAAGATGATGACATGACACTAATATCAGTAGCAGTACAGGTCTACACAATAGGGTGTATGGAGCTGTTGTAGGCTGGAAAGGCTTTGGAACATGGTCTAGTAGGAGGCTGAACTGCAAGTCTGCATAGGTGCTTGTCTACAGAAGTGTTTGCGGCTGAAACAAGCCCTGGATCAGGTCGGAGGATGTCACGTCAGCCATAATCACAGGAGCTACAGTTGGTTATGGCAAGGTGGGAAACCAAAGGGCTGGACAATGCTTGCATAAGTGAGACCTAAAGGGTTTGGGTCTAGGGTCATCCCTAGACTCAGGCATTAGTGAGGAGGTACAAAGAGAAGTCCATGGGAGG